>NW_024039695.1:0-147500 GCF_016077235.1 Cyprinodon tularosa
TTTTATCAGGAAGGTAAGGCAGGTGAAGGATGTTATCTCTGCTTGTTCAACATCTACCATGATGGAGCTCTGAGAGGGACAACTTGTCTAAATGTCTATAGTAAGAACCAGACTGTATTCCAGGATTAACTTCTATAACTAGATGTTGATCATGATGTTTGTTCTCCTCTCAGAGCTGAATGAACCCATCCTTGATGTCAGCAGATCAAAGTCTCCTGCAGAGTCAGTTGTGTCCTGTTCAGCCACAGGTCGACCTGCTCCCACTGTAACACTGACAGTTCTACAGCAGAACCTCAGCTTCTCCCACTACAACAGCAGCAGTGTGACCCACAGCAACGGTACAGTCACCGTCACCACCACAGCTCTGCTGTCAGCTTCCAGCAGCACACAGGTTGGATGTTCAGTGTCAGTGCTCTCTGCTGCTCCCAGAGTGAAGCTGATCACCGTTCCTGGAGTTAAAGGAACATCTGATGATGGTCAAAGTGCATCATCTTATAGTGAGTATTCATGTTCATATATTCTTTAAACCTTCACAGCTTAGCTGAGGAAGATTTTAACAGGACATCATATTCACAAAAATCCCTTGAAACACAGAGGTAATAGCATAATGCTTTAGGAGTGAATTTAATTCAGATGGGACAAGGAAGCTGTTTATTGTAAGCTAAATGGACCTAGAAAAGAAAGGTTGGAAGCTTAATAAGACGTTAGATTGAGAGGCTCATGTTCCAACAGTTTAACAAATTTAAAGCTGCAACCAGAGCTGCAAGACCCATTCAGTTAAATTAGGATCATTTTTATTTTATTTTTATTTTATGTTATTGAGAGTAACTTTTTAAACCTTCCCAGCTTAGCTGATGAACATTTTGAAAGGACATCTGAGTTGTTAGCAAAAGGAAATGTGATTGAAAAGTGCTTTGATTTAAGAAAATCCATGGTAAGTTCTATTTAGTTTCTCAAATCCTAAGAAGATGAGGCCGGGGGAATTTGGGCGGGGGGGGGGGGGGGGGGGGGGGGGGGGGGGTCAGTTGTGTTCTGTTCAGCCACAGGTTGACCTGCTCCCAATGTAACACTGACTGTTCTACAGCAGAACCTCAGCTTCCTGTTTTTGGGGGAATATGGTTTAGCTCGTTTCTGCGCAGACTTACCAAGTGTTGTTTCTCTTCAGGTAATCAGTCACAGATTATCCTCATCATCGCAGTTCTACTTATTATCTGCATTGCTGGTGTAATAGTTTTGATCGTTCACAAAAGGTGAGACATTTCACTTCCAATAAGCAGACATTTTATTTATAGTTATATAATGGTTCACATGGATGATTGCCAACACTTCTGTTTTCTTTTCTTTTTTTAGGAGTTCAACGAGAAGAAGCAACAATGATACTATAGTTTGATCCGTTTTAAGGAGCAGAGCATTCCAGCATTACATCAGCCTCTGGGACTGTTGCACCAGTGATGTGAATAAGCTAAGAGCAGCTGCTTTCCTTCCAGAGTCACCGGATTTTGGACAATACACTGAATTTAACCTGCATTAGATCACATTTCTCTCAAACTGCGTCACTTTGCACTTTAACTCGGAGCTTGTCTACTTGTTTTGATGAATGTAAAAATGACAGCGTGAATATGATACTATGACAGAGGCTGTGAGGGAGGAATAATGCATCAGTCAGGATTTACATTAAGAAGTTCACACTTTAATGCAAACTGAGCCTTTATTGCCATCTAGTGTCCTATTTTATTTCTGCATAAAACTCCTACAAAATGTTTTACCTCAGTTCAGTAGAACAGTTTTGTTCTTAAATGTTTTTTTTTTTTCAAGATGGTTGTAGGTTTTTCTATCCTCTTGCATTTTGTACATGGTTTATAGTGGTTAAAATGTTATTTATCGTGTGCAAAAGGAATGAAAAACTATTAGAACTGTACTTATAAAAGATAGTGTTGTCCCTGATTAGTCATATTTATGTTGATGTCATTTTATTATTTATTCTTTAAAAAATATTTATTGACAATTGGTTTAAATAAAATATGTCAAGTTTTGGAAATGATCTAATTTGTGATTAGAGGTTTGTTTTTCTCTTTGTAAAATTAAAGTCCTTAAATGTCATTGTTTCATTTTGACTCACTTCTGACGCAAATGTACAGTTTGCTCAAAGACATCCCTTTTTTTTTGCAAGTGCATGGCTATAGGATTTAGACCCTTTGTAGGTGTTGATCAGTACAATAAATATAGATTTATTCTTAAAAAATGATCACTATGATTAATATTTGATTTCTATTTCGTAAAGTTCCTCTCTTTAAATCATGGCCACTTGAAAAACCTTCACTTAAGATACCAAAGCAGATACCAAAAAAAAAAAAAAAAACTCAATAGATTTATCACATAAACTATTTGAAAACATAAAAACACCCTATTCTTATCCCTCTATTATCAAAAGATATTGGACTATTTACAAGCATTAAACTTTTGATTCAACAGTTTTATTGCAGTTTCACCTGCATCAAACATGGATCTAAATATAAAAACATTAGATTTGACATTTAAAAAATCATATCGGTTATTGTTTGGTTTTGGTCTGCAGAGAAGATGATTGGCTTCAATCTTCCGTCTCTCCAGGATCTGTACGCCTCCAGGACTCTGAGGCGTGCAGGGAAGATTGTGGCTGATCCCTTGCACCCAAACCCCAAACTATTTCACTCACTTCCCTCTGGCAGGAGGCTGCGGTCCATCAGGACCAAAACCTCACGCCACAAGAACAGTTTCTTCCCATCCGCTACCAGCCTGATCGACAAGGCCCAGAGCCCCCATGACACTGCCTCACTCCCTCCCCGTTTTAGGACCTAGAAGCTACACTAACATCACATCTCCTGACCTCCTGCGTTACATTAAGGCACAGCCTAATGTGTATATGATAAATAGTTACATACAATTTATTGTATATAGTATAAGGTATGTTTCTTATCATATAGAACTAGAAATCCTGTATTCTGTATATATATATATATATATATATATATATATATATATATATATATATATATATATATATATATATATATATATATATATATATATATATATATATATATCTTTTGTCTGCACCATCAACACCAAGCCAAATTCCTTGTACGTGCAAACCTACTAGCAGAGATGGGAAGTAACGAAGTACAAATACTTCGTTACTGTACTCAAGTAGATTTTTCTGATATTTTTACTTTACTTTACTACTTATTTTTATGGCGACTTTTTACTTCTACTCCTTACATTTTTACACAAATATCTGTACTTTCTACTCCTTACATTTTAAAAAATTGGCTCGTTACTTTAGTTTTGAATCATTTCAATGGAGTTACCGTTATTATTTTTCACATCATCAATACTGTGAAAACGGAGCCGTTTTCCCCCTCTGTTCCCAAAGTGTAGCCGCCGTCTGTCACACACAGCGTCACATCCTCCACTACATTTCCCAGCATGCACCACAGACCGGCCGTCATGGCGACGGCAGTTCCAAACAATTCACCCGGTAATTCTCACTAGTGCCGAAATTACAACGTCACCTTTCATTCAACACTTTACTTACTCACCAGCGTAGCAAACTCTGAAGGTACCCACTGCGACAGCTTTAATATACATTCCGTAGTCGGCAATAAAACTTCCCAGTCAAATCTTCACTTAGTCCGTCAGCATACTGGTCCGTGTGGAAACACGTACCGCATCGGAGCCAGTCTCTTATCCATTGTCCCAGGGCATTGGAAAAGACTATTAGCGGGCAGGGGTGTTAAGTGGGATTTCAATGTATGTAATAATTGTTTGCATGGTAATAAGTAGGTGAAATGGTAATGTTAGTATGGTTAAATTATTTCATAAATATGTATGTTTTTGTATGAATGATGCTATTGTCTGTTTTTATTTTTCTACAATGTTAACTGTGCTTTATTGGGGATTTGCCCTCCTGTTTAATTGGGCTGTCCAATTGGCTGATTATTGGTGGGTCTATTTAAGGGGCACACTCACAATGGCTTAGGGGGCTGCTTGGAGAGACTGGTTGGAGAAACTGCTTTTGAAGGTCTGCTTAGAGACTATATTTAAAGTCAGCTTGCTGTGAGGCTGTCAGTGTTTTGTATTGCCTGCAATGGCCGGTTTTGTTTTCTTTATTTGAAAGTATTTTGTTTGTTTGTTGTTGTTTTTTGTCTTCACCGTTGCACCAGTAAATAAACCGCTACACGCTTTTGAACTTGAATTTTGTTTTCCGCTGGTTCTTACCACCTTTTTGCAAGTCATCTGCTTACACCTCCTCTGATGTGAGACGGGAGCTGGCGAGCCGTTATCTCGCAAATACCAAATTCAATCTAATTGGATGGGAATCTACGTTGCATTTGACGCACCACTACAAGATGAATCGACAGATTCGGCGGTATTCATTCACGGCAAATCATTGCAGCTTGGTGGCGGTGGCGTTAGCATAGTAGTATGGACGACAAGATGATTGAAAATGAACACAACGGAGATCTAGTCCTATTGGCAGACATCCATTTAAAATGTAGGCAACAGCATGAAAAAAGCGGTTTCTACTTTTACTTTTATACTTTAAGTAAATTTACAAGCCTGTACTTTGTTACTTTTACTTGAGTAAAGAAGTTTAATCAGTACTTCCACTTTTACCAGAGTATTTTTTAACACAAGTATCTGTACTTTTACTCAAGTACGGAAAGTGAGTACTTTTGCCATCTCTGCCTACTAGGCAATAAACTTGATTCTGTTTCTGGTTGACATTTACATTATGACCATATAGCCATTAGATGGCGCATTTGTATTCCTTGCAGCCGATATTGAAAACTGAAAGTAAAAGTATTACTGTTGCCAGTTTGTACCAGTGCGTCTGAAAAAGGGGATCAACTGAAATTATAGTACTAAAATACATAGAAAGCCCTGCAAAAAAATAAACTTGTACTGTTGAGTTCCTATGAGTTTCTTTTGATTATCATTATCATTTTAATGAATGGAGATGAAGTGTGATTCAATTTTGCTTGTTGCTTGTTATTGATAATGCAGGCTATTGGTTTAGTGCAAATTTGATTTCCTTGACTCAATATATTTGGTGGCAAATTTGAAGCGATGGCGTGCAGTGAAGTTTCCTGTTTCTTTATTCTGCACTTTCTTCACATAGGTGAGAGAGACTTTGTCTGTTTAAAATTCGCATAAGGTTGTTGAAGCATATTGTGAATGTGTTTCTTTTGTCTGATTACTTCAGTATTGTAACTCTGCACTTGAAATGAGAAAAAAGTGTTAAAAAAGTAAACAGACACAAATGTGGTGAGAGAATTAGTAAGAGAATTAGAAGTAATTTCCCTCTAAGATTATTAAAGTATGTCTGGTTCTGATTCTGAACTTATTAGAGTGCTTTGATTTCCTGATAATGTAAGTACAAATGTGAAGCCCTTAAATGAATAACCTAAAATACGTTGCTGTTAAGTTTTCCTGCAAGATAATGATTCAACATATTAAATCAATTCCACAATCAACCTTCTTTCATTCCTAATGCTTAAAAAATTTGAGCTGAAGAGACAATTTACTATTATTTAAGCTTGGGGGACACTGTAGCCGAGGACAAATTGTTAACTTACAAAGGCGTATCTTACAGTCTAGCTGGGAGGTAATGTTCCTGCAGTTTCTCTGCTTGATTTTTTTAAAAACCAAGTAATTTAACTTCTATACAGGTGCAGCAGCTGTGGTCCAAACCCCGCTGAACGTCTTCGCAGCAGAGGGTGAAGATGCTCCTCTCAGCTGTCAGCTCCTGGAAACTAAAGAGGTCCAGCAGGTCACCTGGCAGAAGGTCTTTGGGAGCAAAGAGAGGAATATCTGCTCCTACAGCGAGTATTTTGGTCAAACAGTGAATCCTGACTTTAAAGATAAAGTCCAGTTTACAGAAGCTGGACTGAAGAATTCCTCCATAGTTATCAGGAAGGTTACAGAGGAGGATGAAGGATGTTATCTCTGCTTGTTCAACATCTACCCTGATGGAGCTCTGAGAGGGACAACTTGTCTAAATGTCTATAGTAAGAACCAGACTGTATTCCAGGGTTAACTTCTATAACTAGATGTTGATCATGATGTTTGTTCTTCTCTCAGAGCTGCATGAACCCGTCCTTGATGTCATCAGATCAAAGTCTCCTGCAGAGTCAGTTGTGTCCTGTTCAGCCACAGGTCGACCTGCTCCCACTGTAACACTGACTGTTCTACAGCAGAACCTCAGCTTCTCCCACTACAACAGCAGCAGTGTGACCCACAGCAACGGTACAGTCACCGTCACCACCACAGCTCTGCTGTCAGCTTCCAGCAGCACACAGGTTGGATGTTCAGTGTCAGTGCTCTCTGCTGCTCCCAGAGAGAAGCTGATCACCGTTCCTGGAGTTAAAGGAACATCGGATGATGGTCAAAGTGCATCATCTTATAGTGAGTATTCATGTTCATATATTCTTTAAACCTTCACAGCTTAGCGGAGGAAGATTTTAACAGGACATCATATTCACAAAAATCCCTTGAAACACAGAGGTAGCAGCATAATGCTTTAGGAGTGACTTTAATTCAGATGGGACAAGGAAGCTGTTTATTGTAAGCTAAATGGACCTAGAAAAGAAAGGTTGGAAGCTTAATAAGACGTTAGATTGAGAGGCTCATGTTCCAACAGTTTAACAAATTTAAAGCTGCAACCAGAGCTGCAAGACCCATTCAGTTAAATTAGGATCATTTTTATTTTATTTTTATTTTATGTTATTGAGAGTAACTTTTTAAACCTTCCCAGCTTAGCTGATGAACATTTTGAAAGGACATCTGAGTTGTTAGCAAAAGGAAATGTGATTGAAAAGTGCTTTGATTTAAGAAAATCCATGGTAAGTTCTATTTAGTTTCTCAAATCCTAAGAAGATGAGGCCGGGGGAATTTGGGGGGGGGGTCAGTTGTGTTCTGTTCAGCCACAGGTTGACCTGCTCCCAATGTAACACTGACTGTTCTACAGCAGAACCTCAGCTTCCTGTTTTGGGGGGAATATGGTTTAGCTCGTTTCTGCGCAGACTTACCAAGTGTTGTTTCTCTTCAGGTAATCAGTCACAGATTATCCTCATCATCGCAGTTCTACTTATTATCTGCATTGCTGGTGTAATAGTTTTGATCGTTCACAAAAGGTGAGACATTTCACTTCCAATAAGCAGACATTTTATTTATAGTTATATAATGGTTCACATGGATGATTGCCAACACTTCTGTTTTCTTTTCTTTTTTTAGGAGTTCAACGAGAAGAAGCAACAATGATACTATAGTTTGATCCGTTTTAAGGAGCAGAGCATTCCAGCATTACATCAGCCTCTGGGACTGTTGCACCAGTGATGTGAATAAGCTAAGAGCAGCTGCTTTCCTTCCAGAGTCACCGGAGTTTGGACAATACACTGAATTTAACCTGCATTAGATCACATTTCTCTCAAACTGCGTCACTTTGCACTTTAACTCGGAGCTTGTCTACTTGTTTTGATGAATGTAAAAATGACAGCGTGAATATGATACTATGACAGAGGCTGTGAGGGAGGAATAATGCATCAGTCAGGATTTACATTAAGAAGTTCACACTTTAATGCAAACTGAGCCTTTATTGCCATCTAGTGTCCTATTTTATTTCTGCATAAAACTCCTACAAAATGTTTTACCTCAGTTCAGTAGAACAGTTTTGTTCTTAAATGTTTTTTTTTTTTTCAAGATGGTTGTAGGTTTTTCTATCCTCTTGCATTTTGTACATGGTTTATAGTGGTATAAATGTTATTTATTGTGTGCAAAAGGAATGAAAAACTATTAGAACTGTACTTATAAAAGATAGTGTTGTCCCTGATTAGTCATATTTATGTTGATGTCATTTTATTATTTATTCTTTAAAAAATATTTATTGACAATTGGTTTAAATAAAATATGTCAAGTTTTGGAAATGATCTAATTTGTGATTAGAGGTTTGTTTTTCTCTTTGTAAAATTAAAGTCCTTAAATGTCATTGTTTCATTTTGACTCACTTCTGACGCAAATGTACAGTTTGCTCAAAGACATCCCTTTTTTTTTTGCAAGTGCATGGCTATAGGATTTAGACCCTTTGTAGGTGTTGATCAGTACAATAAATATAGATTTATTCTTAAAAAATGATCACTATGATTAATATTTGATTTCTATTTCGTAAAGTTCCTCTCTTTAAATCATGGCCACTTGAAAAACCTTCACTTAAGATACCAAAGCAGATACCAAAAAAAAAAAAAAAAAACTCAATAGATTTATCACATAAACTATTTGAAAACATAAAAACACCCTATTCTTATCCCTCTATTATCAAAAGATATTGGACTATTTACAAGCATTAAACTTTTGATTCAACAGTTTTATTGCAGTTTCACCTGCATCAAACATGGATCTAAATATAAAAACATTAGATTTGACATTTAAAAAATCATATCGGTTATTGTTTGGTTTTGGTCTGCAGAGAAGATGATTGGCTTCAATCTTCCGTCTCTCCAGGATCTGTACGCCTCCAGGACTCTGAGGCGTGCAGGGAAGATTGTGGCTGATCCCTTGCACCCAAACCCCAAACTATTTCACTCACTTCCCTCTGGCAGGAGGCTGCGGTCCATCAGGACCAAAACCTCACGCCACAAGAACAGTTTCTTCCCATCCGCTACCAGCCTGATCGACAAGGCCCAGAGCCCCCATGACACTGCCTCACTCCCTCCCCGTTTTAGGACCTAGAAGCTACACTAACATCACATCTCCAGACCTCCTGCGTTACATTAAGGCACAGCCTAATGTGTATATGATAAATAGTTACATACAATTTATTGTATATAGTATAAGGTATGTTTCTTATCATATAGAACTAGAAATCCTGTATTCTGTATATATATATATATATATATATATATATATATATATATATATATATATATATATATATATATATATATATATATATATATCTTTTGTCTGCACCATCAACACCAAGCCAAATTCCTTGTACGTGCAAACCTACTAGGCAATAAACTTGATTCTGTTTCTGGTTGACATTTACATTATGACCATATAGCCATTAGATGGCGCATTTGTATTCCTTGCAGCCGATATTGAAAACTGAAAGTAAAAGTATTACTGTTGCCAGTTTGTACCAGTGCGTCTGAAAAAGGGGATCAACTGAAATTATAGTACTAAAATACATAGAAAGCCCTGCAAAAAAATAAACTTGTACTGTTGAGTTCCTATGAGTTTCTTTTGATTATCATTATCATTTTAATGAATGGAGATGAAGTGTGATTCAATTTTGCTTGTTGCTTGTTATTGATAATGCAGGCTATTGGTTTAGTGCAAATTTGATTTCCTTGACTCAATATATTTGGTGGCAAATTTGAAGCGATGGCGTGCAGTGAAGTTTCCTGTTTCTTTATTCTGCACTTTCTTCACATAGGTGAGAGAGACTTTGTCTGTTTAAAATTCGCATAAGGTTGTTGAAGCATATTGTGAACGTATTTATTTTGTCTAATTACTTCAGTATTGTAACTCTGCACTTGAAATGAGAAAAAAGTGTTAAAAAAGTAAACAGACACAAATGTGGTGAGAGAATTAGTAAGAGAATTAGAAGTAATTTCCCTCTAAGATTATTAAAGTATGTCTGGTTCTGATTCTGAACTTATTAGAGTGCTTTGATTTCCTGATAATGTAAGTACAAATGTGAAGCCCTTAAATGAATAACCTAAAATACGTTGCTGTTAAGTTTTCCTGCAAGATAATGATTCAACATATTAAATCAATTCCACAATCAACCTTCTTTCATTCCTAATGCTTAAAAAATTTGAGCTGAAGAGACAATTTACTATTATTTAAGCTTGGGGGACACTGTAGCCGAGGACAAATTGTTAACTTACAAAGGCGTATCTTACAGTCTAGCTGGGAGGTAATGTTCCTGCAGTTTCTCTGCTTGATTTTTTTAAAAACCAAGTAATTTAACTTCTATACAGGTGTAGCAGCTGTGGTCCAAACCAAGCTGAACGTCTTAGCAGCAGTGGGGGAAGATGCTCCTCTCAGCTGTCAGCTCCTGGAAACTAAAGATGTCCAGCAGGTCACCTGGCAGAAGGTCTTTGGAAGGAAAGAGAGGAATATCTGCTCCTACAGCGAGTATTTTGGTCAAACAGTGAATCCTGACTTTAAAGATAAAGTCCAGTTTACAGGAGCTGGACTGAAGAATTCCTCCATAGTTATCAGGAAGGTTACAGAGCAGGATGAAGGATGTTATCTCTGCTTGTTCAACATCTACCCTGATGGAGCTCTGAGAGGGACAACTTGTCTAAATGTCTATAGTAAGAACCAGACTGTATTCCAGAGTTAACTTCTATAACTAGATGTTGATCATGATGTTTATTCTCCTCCCAGAGCTGAATGAACCCATCCTTGATGTCAGCAGATCAAAGTCTCCTGCAGAGTCAGTTGTGTCCTGTTCAGCCACAGGTCGACCTGCTCCCACTGTAACACTGACTGTTCTACAGCAGAACCTCAGCTTCTCCCACTACAACAGCAGCAGTGTGACCCACAGCAACGGTACAGTCACCGTCACCACCACAGCTCTGCTGTCAGCTTCCAGCAGCACACAGGTTGGATGTTCAGTGTCAGTGCTCTCTGCTGCTCCCAGAGAGAAGCTGATCACCGTTCCTGGAGTTAAAGGAACATCTGATGATGGTCAAAGTGCATCATCTTATAGTGAGTATTCATGTTCATGTTCTCACCTTATAATAATAAAACTATGTTTTATGCTATTCAGAGTGGCTTAAACCTTCCCAGCTTAGCTGAGGAAGATTTTAACAGGGCATCACATTCACAAAATATCCCTTAAAGCACGGAGGTAGCAGCATCATGCTGTAGGAATGATTTCATTTCAAATGGGACAAGAAAGCTGTTAATTGTAAGCTGAATTGGCCTAGAAAAAAATGTTAGAGGCTTAATAAGACGTTAGATTGAGAGGCTGATGTTCCAACAGGTCAACAACTCTAAAGTTGCAGCCAGAGCTGCAAGACCCATTCAGTTCAATTAGGATCATTTCTATTAAAGAGCACCAGTTACAATCACAAATTATAGTTAAACAATTTTGCAAAGTAAATCAAAATGAATAACCCAATCTGACATTATTTAAGGTTGTCTGAATTATTTTTCTTTTAATGTTTGAATAAATCATAAATATAAAATGAACAATCGATTTTTTTTCAAAACAACTATTTTGTTTAGTATCGACAGCATGTCAAATTAGTGTTGTATCTGGATACACTAAGTAAAGATACTGGTATTTTTTAAAACCCCAGAAATGAGTCTTACCTTAGATTGACATCCATGTTTTAGAATGGCCTCATCAAAGTCCAGACTCTAATCCCTCTGACTTTTACCTACTTTGCAAAAAAAGAAGAAGTAGCCAAGATGTGTCTGCAAATCTGTTAGGAGATAAAATCTGAAGTACCTTCAGCTGAAACTATTAATCTGTTCTCATGTTGTTCCTTTTTTGTTTTTCTTTAAGGTAAAACTCTAATCATCATCATCATACCTCTAATAGTTGTGTCGGCCTGCATCTTTATTATTTCGCTCACTATACTGTTTGTCAAACAGCAAAAGAAAAACAGGTAATAAACCTCATTTTCTACACCACTTTTGTATTATGATATAAAACAGTTAAACTCTTAGACATTCAGGAGCATTAAAACATTTCCCGATGCATTTATGTACGGTAACTCTTTAAAGCTCATAAAGCAAAACAACATTTTTTTCTTTTATTCAGGGACCCTGAATGGAACAAAACACCAGTTAAATTATTACAAGACACAAATGGGTAAGAAATCATTTCAAATACCTTTTTTTTATGCATTTTAACAATTTGGTTAAAACGTGTCATTCTCTGATGCAAACATCTACAATAAGGAGGGAGAATCAGGTCCGACTGCGATCGTCTGGAAAAGGAAGCAAAGGAAAACGTCCACCTTCAGAGGCTGAAGCACATGTTAAGGACAATGTGGTTACTACTCTGACATTTTAACATGACAACATTGAGCTGTTCTGTGTTAGATTGTCTGCTTAAGTTGGCTGAAACCTTAAACTGAAACTGAAATGTTCACAATCCTGATTAATAGATAAACAATTTAGATCTTTTATATGGATAATATTTCAGTTAGATTTATACTTGCTGCATCTTTGAATCCAGCAAGAGTATTTTTTTATTCCTAATATTTTAAAGAATGAACATTTAATGTAAATATTTTAGAGAAAGAAAACTTCAAACAGGATGAAACAAAGAGGATGTCCTCTCAATGACCATGGAGCATACCAAATAATTAATCTATGATAAGTATGAACTCAAACATGATTATTTCAACCAAAATTATTTTATTTAGTGTCATTATTGTTGCAAGAATTAAAGCTGAATTAAATAAGATAACAATCCTGATAATAATTAAAGTTAGATCTTTTATATAGGCAAACGTTTCCGTTAGATTTACATATCTGTACATCCAGCTATAGTTTTTTTTCTAAGCATTTTAATAAATGACCATTTATTGTTTACACTTTAAGGAAAGAAAACTGTTTTTATTTTATTAAATTATTTTATTTTGTTTCATTACTTGTCTTTAATGTGTACCATTCCTTGTTGCAGCTAAAAGTTTCACGATTTTTTCAGCGTTAACAAGTAGCTCATCTGTGCCTATATTTTATGGTTTAAAAATATGTAAAAGCTACATTTTTTATTTTAACATCTAAAACCAGCATATTTATATACCATCAAAGAAGAGGGGCTCAGCATATTCTTTAAGGAAGTTTATTTACAGTTTGATAAAAAAAAACACCAATAGATTGCGCATTTGTAACTCATTTTAGTGAGTTGGCACAATTGTGTGGGAGGAAAAAAAGGATAATTAGGAATACTGTGATTAAACTAGACAGAAAATTTGGCAAAACAACATAAATTGTAGAATCAAGTTGTCACCTTAGATCTATGAATAGAGGTGTTTATTACATTTTTCTGTCTGGATAAACATATTTAATGCATATGAGTTGCATGTCTAACCCTTTTTACTGTTATGTAATATTCTCAGCTTTTTGTTAATCGAAGAAGTTAAATGCTTTATTTGCAAAAGTAAGTAATCAGATTACATTGATGACTGCTGATAAAATCACAGATCAAATTCTCTTTTTATTATTTATGTAATAAACTTTTTGTAATTAAACTGAGATTTGAAAATTGCAATGGGTTTTATGTCTTTTTCAACATATTATGTGAATGCTTTGTACTCTTCTGAAAATTATGAAATTGTTAGGGAGATGAAACATGCCGTCTGGAAATGGCAGACCTGGAGCAGTTTGCTCATCAGTAGGGGGACAAAATACCTGCTGAGAGGAGCTACAGTACAGGTTTGATTACGGCTATTGACAAAAAAGGTTGTATAACAAGATATTAAGTTAAGTTTCTTTTTAATCATTCTGTTGATGCATTGTTGAAGAGCAATATCTGACTTTCATTTGTTGTGTTTCATAGAATTTTTTATTCGTTATTACTTTTGTCAGATTCAAGTTATTCCTGTGACCATTCTGAGTTTTTCCTCATCATGTTAAGACTGGACTCCCTTGATGAGATGACTGCAGTCTTGTGTGCTCTTCTTGGTTGGAAAGAAAAACCTGCAGCCACACGGGCCTTTCTGGAACCAGTTTGAGACCCCTGAAAATCCAGTTTGGCAGACAGGAAGTCAATTAGATAATTAGTAATCAGGAGGTCTAGCTATCGATAGGAAGCATCCTGCTTCCTTCTCTTAAATCCTTCCTCACTGTCAGCACTATTCAGACACCACTTATTGTAGGCCAGATGGATAATCTGCAGCATTTAGGTTTAGTTCTACATCATATTCAATTGGGACTGCTCTGATTGTTCTGTTTAGAGAAATTAGGAACATTCTACTTAACTTGTAAAAAGAAACACCCTAATACCAAAGTTTGATTTTAGACAATCATGGTAACATTGCATATTTTTTAATTTTCATATGATTGCCATGAAACCATGTAGATACCACAAGAAACCACAATAACGTTGGCTTCTATGATTTTGCTGTTCCTTCATTCAAAGATGAAGCATTCTTTTCTGTTCCTTTTGAGTTTATATTATGTTTGCATAAGAACCTAAAACAACCTTTACTTAAAGTTATATATAAATGTTAAAACCAGCCATCCTGGCTCTTGCAGTTGTTCCTCCCTACTCTTTTGCATTTCCAAGAAAATATTCAGTTTAAATCTGCTTCTGTCTCTGTGGTTGTGCCTACCTAAGAGTTCACAAGCTTGCATTATGTAATTAACCATTTTAATACAGTAAGTCACCAGTATAAATGCATCTTTCATGGAAATACCTCAGAGGTTTTTATTTGAACAGTTATCTAAAAATGGAATGGAGCACAGAGAAAGGAGAGCATTGCTCAGAGAAGAGGGCAAGAGGCCCTTAGTTACTCTGAAGGAGTTGCAGATCGGAACTCAACTGCCTGGCAGTGTGTTTCCTGAACGGGGCCGCCTGTGGAGCTGGTTTACAATTGCCTTTTGTATCTCTGCTTCATTTTCTATGTCTGCTTCTGTCTCCTTGAACCCCACTCAGCCTTGGCAGATGGCCGCTCACACTGAGCCTGGTTCTGCTGGAGGTTTCTTCCTGTTAAAAGGGAGTTTTTCCTCTCCACTTTCGCTACAAGCATGCTATAGTGTTAGGGAATGAGTCGATGAAATCAGCTGGTTTTCCTTAGATAGATTCATTCAAATTGTCCAGATAGATAAGTTGCATTCAGCCTATATAATGTGCCTGATACTTCCATAGTCCAGCTTTAAAGAATCTTCCTTCATTTTCAGCAGTCGGTGTCTTTAACCCTCAGCTCCGCCTTAATC
Source organism: Cyprinodon tularosa (assembly GCF_016077235.1). Classification (NCBI taxonomy): domain Eukaryota; kingdom Metazoa; phylum Chordata; class Actinopteri; order Cyprinodontiformes; family Cyprinodontidae; genus Cyprinodon; species Cyprinodon tularosa. The sequence goes on from NW_024039695.1 coordinate 14,953, forward strand.
AGTCTCTGTTCTCTGTTCACTCAGTGGTAATGAAAATGATAATCGTTGTCAGTGCGCCGAAATAGCAAGAGAAGAAAAAATTGTGATTGTATGTGAACAGACAAAACCTGTACACTTAGAGGACTGAACATTCTATTCTATTCTATTCTATTCTATTCTATTCTATTCTATTCTATTCTATTCTATTCTAGAACTACTGATGTGTAATTCTTTTTGCCTGATGACACCAAGGTGGTTTTGTTTCGCTATTACTTTGATGTACTATTTCAAAAATATACTAAAAATAAGACTATAAATAATTGTTTCAAAAAATGTTATTTTTAAAATCAAGTTGTACTATCATGCATATCATATCTACCCTGAACAACAACAAAAAAAGCTTGCCTTACTTTTTAAACTACGAGTGAAAAAAAGTCTGCTCTTTCTTGTTTACAGAGTTTTAAATATTGCATTTCTTTCACACCTAATCCCAATAACACACACTGAAGCTTTTTGTTGTAACACGAAACAACTTGGGGGTAGAAATATTCTTTTAACTAATTTTCAATAAATATTTGTAATGTTTGTTTAATTATTTATTTTATTATTTGATTTCAGCTCAAAATTCAGGGATTTATTCATATAGATACATCAAAACTTTTAGGATTTAAAAAAAATGCTAAGGAGTCAAGTTATTGCAACATCAATAATGCAATCATTAATTATGTGCTCATATATTACATTTACAATATATAACATGCAATTTTTAATATTTTGGCCACAACCATAAAATTACTAAAAGTCAGACAACATAAAGCTTGGAAATATGTTCAATGCTTCTATTCATTCTGAGGATGTTTAAAGTAAACAGATAGATTTAGTTTAACATCCATAACGCTAGTTTTTTGTATTTTTGTTATTCCCCAACTGGCCTTGATGCAGTCCTTAGTGTCTGTACTTTAAAACTAATCAACATTAACAAAAACATTTTATGTTTGCTGTATTTACTGTATCTTTTTTGGGTTGAATTAAAAATCCTCTGGAGTTTCACAATAAAAGCAGAGAAACCATCATCTCACAGATACCAGCACAAAGTAATTGCAATTTAAAGAAAATCTGTTTGAAACAATAAAACAAGCCCAAGCAAGTTTATTTCAACAGACCCTGTCACATAGGATCAATAAAATAAATTAATATACTTAGATATTATTTTATATTTTTATTTTACATAGCCAGTGTTAAAGGTATGTCTAGTGTTTTTATTCATTCATTTTCTAAGATACTTTTACCTAATTTGTGTGCATTCAACTTAAATGCTTGTGTGGCTATATAAGTGAACTTAAATTTCTCTAATGATGTCAATTTGATGCAGGACTTAATTAATTAAATTAATTGCATTTTTTTGTCAGTAACCTCGTTACATGCTACAGGAACTTTAGCCTCTTCTGCATTGACTGTTCTAATCAGTGCTTCTGGACCATCTATAAAACAATAGATAACTCTTGTTCATTTACATAATCTTGAGGCTGCACCACGTGTTGCCTTTCTCTCCGCCTTTTTTCAGTTTTCACTTCAGAATTGCACTACAATGCCACATGGAAGGAATCTATGGCTAATTCTATTTCTTTTTACCTTTGGAGGAGCATTTCAGAAAGGTGAGAATAAGCACTTCCAATGCTTTCGTATACATTGGGGGGGATTTTTAAAAATAAATTATTTAATGCATTGCTGACCAAGTGCTATGGAGTCAAACTTTCACTTTATTCAGTCTCTGAAGTCCAGTCTTTTCCTCAACTTTAGTTAAATAAGGAATTGAATCTAAAACCGTAATTATCAACAAATGGAATAAGGGTCGGAAATACTTTGACGTTGAAAGTTTGGTATTTCTTACGGAACCTTTCTTAGCTTAGTAAAAACGTTGTGTTCAGATCGATGTAAGCAGGTCCAGACCTGCCTTCTTGTTTTACTAGTTTAAAGGGGTGGAGCTCACCTTTAAAGATAACTGGAGTACATTTTAGATATAAATCTCCTTGTTGTTTTAGTATCAAATATCAAATATTGTTATAATTTTTGTCTCTCAGATTGTCAAAAAAAATCTACAATTAATATCCATGTTTACTCCTTTCTTAATTTGTCTTTTCTGATTTCTAATTTTTTTAATGCTCTTTATGGTAATTATAGTTTTTATTCATGAAAATGCCAGGATTAAACCTCTCATGAAATTAGATTATAATTTTTTTATTGAGCTGCACTTGTGGCCATTCTTTTATGATCACTCTTCAAAAACAGTCCCCTGTGTTCTATCTGCATATTAAAACTGACTATCTAGCTATCTATATTTGCCAATATGGCGAAGACACAACAATGTGGCCAAGTGAACAAGAGTGCACAGCATGTTACACCCACGCAAAGGCCCATAGAACATGAACATAAATATTTGTGAACTGAGTAAAGGAGTCTACAGGGACAGCTGGAGTTAAAAATAAAATCCTTTTACAGCTGAGTATTTTTAAAGGAATGTGGGAGAAAAAGGGAAACTTTTAAAAATAAGTAATACATGTTTAAGTTCAGAAGATGTTAAGGAAGCTTTTTATTTACTCAGGTGCTGTGGCAGATTACTCAAGAAACTTACATAATAACATTGTCATTTTTAAATCAGTGTTATGGGGCCAAGGCAGAAGCTGCATGTTGCTGAAATGGAAACTTTCTCTGATTACTTGGATCTCAGTCGCACAAAGATTTCACATTTGACTGAGACTAAGGGGTGTGGTTATCTGCACGGTTGGCAGAGTAGTTGAGCAATAGGATTGCTTCATAGTGACATGTTTTTGAGAAACGAGTTATGCAGAAAACAACATAAAGCTTTTGCAAAAGATTTTTAAGAACAGATGTGATCAGAGAATCTGGAGCTGGTTTCAAGCTTGGGGGAACTGCAGGGAGTTTACAGTAACTGTGGGAGAGGTTATGATCTTGAAATATGAGCTAACACACCCAATCATCCATTCTGGATATAAGAAGGATGACTGGGATCCAAAGCTGAGGTTTTCTCAGCGTAGGGGTGTATTCTGGCTGAGAAGGAGCAGCGCTGACAGGACCAAAGAATGCAGGAAAAACAATCCTGAGGCAGAGAAGCAGACATTAGGCAGACCTGACCGGGAGATGGGACTTGACAACCAGAGGTTAGCAAACATTCTTAGAAAAACCAGAGACTCAGGAGACTCAGCACCAGCTGGATCCAATCAGTGTGCACTACATCCACACACACACAGCAGCACAGCATAAATATTGCCATTGACTGATAACTTTGAAATAACACAAGGCAAATTTATGGTGTGACATTTGTGCACTGATTTATAATGCAAACTTCTAGCAAGTGTCTGCTCTCTGCCCTTGTACTGTTAGGAACCTGTTGTAACAGAAACAAGAGCTTTTCAAAGGTCCCTTTGTCCACAGTGGATGTGTAATAACTTGCACTGGGGAAATGCACATGCTCTCTTGGCTGTGTACGTAATGCAAAGGGTTTGTTGCAACAATGGGTGTCAAGGGTTAAAGATTACCAAAACTGTCTGATCTACTGGAAAGGAGGCAGGATATTAAATGAAAAGATATTGTATTGCAGTTCAGAGTAGTTAGAGACCTGTTCAGGTGGTTTAAGGCTAGTGAAGCTAAAAAAGAAATAATCTGCAAAACATAGAGACCACTTTCTCAGAACGTAACCCCTGTACCCTTTGAAGACCACCGCAGCAGAAGACCACAAAGATCTCTTGTTGGCTAAGAACATAAACTTATTAGAATAATTCACACTGGTTAACTAAAGTTACACAATAAAGTCTCTAAATATGTTCCTTGTTTTTTAGAGTATTGATTTTACCAGCAGTACTAAAAAAAAAAAAAAAATCATGCCTTCTTCAGGTACACAAAGCACATGTCAACCAGATGAGCAAACTCCCACGAAGCCTCAAGCACCCTGCAGAAGGTGTAGAACTGAGTCAGTGTTCCACAGCTGGAAAGAAAACAAACACTGCTCTTTCTTAAGCTAAGGTTTGCAGTTGGCAGAACTCTCCTCTCCAGTCCCCTGGCATAGGCCATCTTTGTAAAACTGAGAGGTGTGCTCGCACTGTAATTGAACCACACACACTGTCCCCCTTTCCTGTCAAGGTCAGTCAGCACAGGGCCATTGACCCTGATGACATTGAAGAAGCGGTATGTCATCCACCCCCTAAGCCTCGCCACCATGAAGATTTCCAATCACCTCATTCCTGCTGCATATAGGACTGTGGAGGGGTTAACCTCTGTAACTGGTCCTGCCCAAAATGCAGCAGCGGTATGTTTGATGCTGACAGGGCGAAGTCATTGGGATGATGAGCAGCGCCTTCAAGCTGGAGTCGATGGTTCTGACCAGAAAAAGTGGTTCAACCACCTAATGTTTAATGTTTATGCATTTAACAGACGCTTTCATCCAAAGCGACTTACAATATACTGTAGACACAATTTCACAGTTATCCTTAATATGACAATAAGTTCTCTAAAAGGAAAAATCCCTTGTCAGAATCAGTGGGGATAGCAGAGAGAGAGAGGGGGGAGTGCAGAAAGAGTAGTAGAGAGGTACAGAGGTATGGGTAAGACGGAAGACGGATGTGCTTAAAAGAGGTTGGTCCTTAAGTGTTTCCTAAAGATAGAAAGGGAGGCTGCTGTTCTCATTGTGCTTGGTAGGTCATTCCACCCTCTTGGAACAACCCATGAAAACAGTCTGGATTGTCCTAAGCGTGGCATAGGTACTGCTAGTAGGCAATCCATTAATGGCCAGAGTGACCAAGTTGTGATATGAGCCTTTGCAAGAGGGTTCATTCAGATGGGAGCCGTCTCCAACTTCGGGTTGGAGAAGAGTTCCTGCCTCAAATGAAGGATTTAATGTCTGTACTGTCCAGTTCATGAGAAAGAGAAACAAAAAGTGGAAGATCAACAAAAGATGGTGTCACTGTTGCCTGTGGATACTACAACAGATCGGGTCAAAAAAGAGCTCAGCCAAAAGGCAAAACTCTTGATTTACCGGTCAGTCTAAGTAATGTGATGTAGGCAGTAGTCCTTTTGAAGACGCCTATGCCTTGGGGCTTATTCCCAGTTCTTTTTAGCTGGACATATCACTCTTTATAAAAATAACACTGAATAACACTTCTTATAGTCAACAACTAAGACAGGACTTAAAACTTCAACATGATTTAATCTAAGTTTAACAGAGAAATGTGAGGCAGAGCACTGGGCTCATGTTACCTTTGGAAGAAAACTTTTCCCATCGGTTCTCATACCTTAGTGATATCTGCAAAGTTTACAGTATGTGTCATACTTGTCTATCTTATAGGGTGTGTAATTGTTTCAAAAGTCCAGACCCACTTTAGATGGCCTGCTGCTCTTGCAGCTATGAAGACACGTGTTGCCTTTATCAGGCCTGGCCCACCATTGTTTTTGTAATGTCAACTAAGAACGCCTTTGGACTGGTCCTATAAATACCTTACTTTGGGGAGTGAAGAGAATTTGTTGTTTCAACAGAGGAAAATGGGAGGGAATTAATAGTCATCTAATAAAATGGCCATCATACAGATAAGCTTATGTTGGGCCTAAAACAGAAGACCCAGTAATGATTGTCTGAGAGGATGCAGGTAACAAGATAGTGTGAATTGACCAACTGGCTGGATGGAAGTCACACAACCGTGTGATTCTGCCTGGAGGTCATAAAAGTTTATGACCCTTCTGGTTGATTCACAGCATAGAAATGTAACATCCTCTTTCTTTCAATGTTTCATATGTCCACACAATAATTTTATAATTATCACTCTAACATTTCCCTCCTCTTATACATAAAAACATCAGCATCTTTCAATTCATATTGTATTCATAGGAGTAGGAATATGAGTACAAACATAACAGTCTGTTTTGTTCAAATCTTCAGCAACGCGCTTGGCATGTTGCCACCACATATTGGCACCGTATGGATGACTTTCTGTGGATCCATCAAAAATCATCCTGCTCTTCCTTTGTTTCAGACGGTCAGTTTGAGTCCCTAGAAACACCACTCCAACGGTCACCACCAGGCAGATGAACGTCATTAGTTTTTCCATCTTCATCAGGTCTTCCAATGAAACACCCATTAACTAGGACTCTAAAGGACTGGGTTAGGTTGTTTCCTTCACCAGCGTTGAGACGAGTGGTCCTAAAAAAAACCAAACCTCTTTGAAGCTGGACTTCACCACAGATCCCTCACCTTAGTTATGGGGTTCCTGTGAAGGTAATTGGGCTTCTTGCTGTGGAAAGTTTTTAATCAGTTTACAATGACTCTGGTGGATCCAAGTGTCTCTCTCCTGGATTTTCACGGCAGTGGGGGTTGTTAGTTGCACTATGTAGGGTCCTTCCCACCTCGGAGCTTTCTAAGTTTTCCTTTTGATGATTTTAATCAGCACTCGGTCTCCAGGCTTCAGGCCTTCCTTTGGGGAAACAAAAGGAGCACTAGGCAGATTACATGTTTTCCGAACAGTTTTGTCGCTGAAAAGCTTCAGCATCCACTTAGTTAGCGGGTCAATGTCATCTTGTTCTTTTTCTGCCCATGGCTTTCCTGTTTCTGCCATGAATTTTCTCAATCTATTTTTAACATCCTTGGACCATTTAACTGGGTTCTGTCTGGCTGGAGGTAAACCTTGACAGGCAGTCCGCATCTCTGCATCTGTCCATGGCCCACACACAAGAACAGTGGGTCCACAATCCAGTGGGTCACCATCTTGGGGTCCCGTGCATTGACCACAATGAGGGTTGGCCACCTCCAACACCGGAAAAGCACATGGACAGGGGGCCTGCTCCTTCTCCTCCAATATCACCACACGATGGTGGGGCTACTGGAGGAGGAACAGTGGCATGGCTGTGTTCATATTCACCGTGATGGGGTTTATGTCCACCTTCCTGCGCAGCTGATGCCACTGCTTGAACCCCATCACCCCCTTGAATTTGATTAGGGTCAGGATATTGAGGAAGCATACGGGATACAACAGTTTCTTCATCAGCTTTAACTTTTACAGCAGCAATTGTAGCTTTTTTTCTATCCTTCTTCTGTTGTATTTGGCTTTCCCTATTTTTTGCTTGCATAATCCACTTATTTAACTCTTCTAATTCTTTTCTGTATTTAGCTTGTTTTCTTTTTGATTTATACACCAACTTCATCTCCACCTTCTGCTGAATCTTCGTCAGCGGCTCAACTCTCAACTTTCCATCCCAGTCCTCCTTCTCAATCCACTTTCTGGCAAACTCTGGGTCACCACCACAACACACAAATTCTTGCCTCTGCATCCACAAGAGTTATACTGTATTAATTCCTGCTGTTTTAGTATGAAACAACAGAACACAGTGGTTCGATTGTTTCCTCACACACTTTCACACAGTCACACACACCTATTCTAAGGCCTAATATTTTTTATTTTTTTTACAACACAAAGTCCCAGACTCGAATGCACAGAATACCCAGATCCCAGACCTGTAAACAAAACTTGGTTTCGTCAAATATTCTTGCAACTACAACCAGTTATAGCTTGAACACAGAGGGTCCCAGACCCGAATGCACAGAATACCGATCACAGATCTATCACAACAAACCCTGTTTTTCAAATATTCTAGCGACTACAACCAGTTATAGCTTTCACAAAGAGGGTCCCAGACCCAAAACGCACAGAATACCGATCCCAGATCTCTCACAACAAACCCTGTTTGTCAAATATTCTAGCGACTACAACTAGTTATAGCTTTCACACAGAGGGTCCCAGACCCAAATGCACAGAATACCGATCCCAGATCTCTCACAACAAACCCTGTTTGTCAAATATTCTAGCGACTACAACTAGTTATAGCTTTCACACAGAGGGTCCCAGACCCAAACGCACAGAATACCCAGATCCCGGATCTGTAAACAAAACTTGGTTTCGTCAAATATTCTTGCAACTACAAGTTATAGCTTGAACACAGAGGGTCCCAGACCCAAATGCACAGAATACCCAGATCCCGGATCTGTAAACAAAACTTGGTTTCGTCAAATATTCTTTTAACTACAAGTTATAGCTTGAACATGGTCCCAGACCAGCTTTTGATAAAAAACTTTAGGCGTACTCTTTCTGTGCAGATCAGTCCTCAGCTTGAGTCATCACCAGGATGTCCAGGGCAGGGCTGGACAAACCTATTGGCTCCGTCCGGCAAAGGGTGGACGGCTGTTGACAGTTTCTTGGCCTTGGTCCCGCACGGTCCTGGACAATTGGATCTTGACTCCCGGAGTTTCAGCACCAAAAAATGTTGGGTTTTAATCCAGAAAAATGTGAGTTTAAAAGATTAAAAGGAAATGATCAACACAGAGACAGGGTTTTGTGACGTCAGCGTCTGCCGGGTGGAGAGAAGATGCTGGCTCGGAAAACCAGCACCTTCTCCCACAGATCCCTTCATAGCAAAGCCTTTTATTAACAGTTTACAACATCAAACAGGCGGGCCTAAAACAGAAGACCCAGTAATGATTGTCTGAGAGGATGCAGGTAACAAGATAGTGTGAATTGACCAACTGGCTGGATGGAAGTCACACAACCGTGTGATTCTGACTGGAGGTCATAATGATTGTCTGAGAGTATGCAGGTAACAAGATAGTGTGAATTGACCAACTGGCTGGATGGAAGTCACACAACCGTGTGATTCTGCCTGGAGGTCATAAAAGTTTATGACCCTTCTGGTTGATTCACAGCATAGAAATGTAACATCCTCTTTCTTTCAATGTTTCATATGTCCACACAATAATTTTATAATTATCACTCTAATAGCTTACTATGCTCAATTTTTTTTTTTTTTTTTTTTTTTTTTTTACTGTTTCCTGAAGATGTAGCAGCTGTTATCCAGACCCAGCAGACTGTCTTAGCAGCAGAGGGTGAAGATGCTCCTCTCAGCTGTCAGCTCCTGGAAACTAAAGAGGTCCATCAGGTCACCTGGCAGAAGGTCTTTGGAAACAAAAAGATAAATATCTGCTCCTACAGCGAGTATTTTGGCCAAACAGTAAATCCTGGCTTTGAAGAAAAAGTTCAGTTTACAGAAGCTGGACTGCAGAAGTCCTCCATAGTGTTCAGGAATGTTACAGAGCAGGATGAAGGATGTTATCTCTGTTTGTTCAACACCTTTCCTGATGGAGCTCTGACAGGGACAACCTGCCTGAAGGTTTATGGTAAGAACCAGACTGTATTCCAGGGTTAACTTCTATAACTAGATGTTGATCATGATGTTTGTTCTCCTACCAGAGCTGCATGAACCCATCCTTGATATGAGGAGATCAAATGTTTCTGCAGAGTCAGTTGTGTCCTGTTCAGCCACAGGTCGACCTGCTCCCACTGTAACACTGACTGTTCTACAGCAGAACCTCAGCTTCTCCCACTACGACAGCAGCAGTGTGACCCACAGCAACGGTACAGTCACCGTCACCACCACAGCTCTGCTGTCAGCTTTCAGCAGCACACAGGTTGGATGTTCAGTGTCAGTGCTCTCTGCTGCTCCCAGAGTGAAGCTGATCACCGTTCCTGGATTTACAGAAACATCTGATGATGGTGAGAAGACTCTCTTTATAGTGAATACTCATATCCATGTATTTCTGTACATTTTCTCATATTCATGGTTATAAGGGAATGTAAGTTGGTGGACCAACTCAAAGTAGTTCATAATTGTGGAATATTTTTGAATGAAAAAATTACAATGCTGAGGTTCTAGAATCCTTCAGACCCTGTATGGGCACAGCAAACTTGTGGAAGAAGAGTTTGTTAATATGACCTAGACTTAGACAACTTTTATTGTCATTTTCACTATGGCTTGGTCCAGCAAGGTGTTAGAATTGTCTGTGAGGACATCAGCTAGCTGACCAGCACACTCCTTGAACACCTGCCCAGGTATGGTATGGGGGCCTGGTGCCTTTCTTGGGATGACTCACCTCAGAGTCTTCCACAATTCAGCTGTGTCAAGGTTGAGTACCTCCTCTTCCTGATGTGGTTCTTTCATTGCTGGAGTGCTTTTTAGTGCCTCAAACCTTCTAAAGAAGTTTTTGAGTTCAGTCAGCATCAGCTGCACCCACCAGGAGGGAGGATGTGTTGCAGTCTGTGATTGCCCATATGCCTTGCCACATCCTTCTGGTGTTTCTGGCATCATGGAAGAGATCCTGGATCTTTTGGCTGTGGTTCTGCTTCTCTGATCTGATGGCATGGGTCCAGTTGGCACACGCTGTCCTCAGTGCCTCTCTGTCACCAAACTTGAAAGCTGAGTTCCGTGCTTTTAGTGATATCCGAACCTCCTCATTAGTCCAGGGTCATTGGTTGGCCCAGGTGGTGATGTCCTTTGTGGTGCTGATGTCCTCAATGCATATGTCGATTTAGGCTGACACAGTCATGGAATACTCATCTATATTGATTTTGTTGTCATATCTAGCCACAGCTTTAAAGACGTTCCAGTCAGAGCATTCAAAACAGTCCTGGAGTTTCCCCAGGTACTGAGGGCCCCCTTAATCCACACTGTACTTTGTCCTGATTAGCTGGGGCCTGTATGCAGGAATTAGTATGACAGATATGTTATCTGATGACCCGAGGTTGGGGCGGGGAGCTGCTTTGAATGCATCTTTAATGTTAGAGTAGGCATTTTGTCCCCGAGTTGCTTAGCCCACATGTTGGTAAGAATGAGGGAGCAGTCTTCAAGTTAGCCTGGTTAAAATTCCCAGCAATAATGAAAACACCCTCTGTCCTCTTCAGATTAGAGCTCAGAGATAGCCTGCCCTGGTAGAGAATCTTTATGGCCTCTTTTGGATTAGCGCTCGGAGGGACATATACTGTACAGCAGTGATGCTAACCATACTAAACTCTATAGGCAGATAGAACGGTCGGCAATTAATTGTCAGAAACTCAATGTCTGGAGAGAAGAAGCTGTTGATTGATCTAGCATTTTTACACAAGCTACCAATCTTCGTTTTTGAAGAGACCTTGTGGCAAAGATCATCCATTTTGTTATCCAGTGATGGGATGTCGGAGAGCAGGATTGATCAGTGGTGGGTGGGATTTCCTAGCGCACCGCCTCTTCCCGCCTTATCTTGAGCCTGTTCCATTAGTCCAGTACTCTGTTTTCATGCATCTGAAACTCTGCAGTGTAATAAACGGTCAAGAATGGCTATATTTATAAGTCCGGACAAAACATTTTATGACCGTAGCTCCAATAGGCGGTCGAAGATGTAGAATCTATGCCCTTTTTGTAGTGTTTTAAGCTGTATATTTTGTTAAATTGTTGAAAGCTGTATCCGCCCTGATATGACACCAAATTGGTGGTAATCCTGTAAATATAACCAACACAGTCTGAGGGGGAAAGTAAATGCTGCAGCTTATCAAATCATAATACAGTACTTCGGGATGGTAACATCATACTTAGGTGAAAATGGATAGAGTTAAATACAAGATAATACTAAAAGCTTTCTGGCTGCAACTTTAAACTGGAGTAGAAGTTCACAGAAGCTAAATGCACCCATGTGTTAAAATGACCTAATCAAAGTGCATAGCTAAATTAAACTGAGATATGTGGAAAGAGTTAAACACTAATGTTTAGATGATCCAAATACACTTGGATGCCACCCTTAGATTTTTATAGGAGAAAAAAAAAACACATTCTTTGCTATAATAAACTTTAAATCCTACTGTCACATAAAATTACCAAAAGAAAAGTCATAAAGGTTGTGGTCTGTTTTTCAAATTATTAAAAGAAAAGTAGGCAGGAATTTTTTTTTTTTTACTGTGAGGTTCTGTTATTTTTATTCTCGTGTTTTTTTTTTAGGTTTGGTTGAAGACTCTGGACCTGATCACAGTGTTATTGGTATGTAGTGTTCAGGCTTTTTATAATTTCTCTTCATTCAGTCATGTTTCTAACGCCTGTTATTTTTCTGCAAAGGATGGATTGTTGGGGTGTTGGCCATTGGAGTTTTAGTGGCTTTACTTGCCATTTTCTGGTTTAGACGAAAGAATCAGAGCAGGTACTACTATCAGAGAACTTAGCTGTTTTGTCAGTAATCAGTTTATTATTCATTTATAATTACTTAATTTATAAAACCCTTAATTTGCCACACAGGAAGCATCAAAAAGAGAAAAACTCAAAGGAACAAATCAGCGTTATTCAGTAAGTTTTTTTTAGTTATATATCACTGAAATTATTACATTGTTTACATATTAATATTTTAAAATTGCTTCTAATGTGATAACAATATCACATTCACTCAACATAATGGTATGACATTTTCTTTTGAACGTCTTTGACTAATTTACTTTAACAGTCTTTAGGCTAAAACATATTTTTCTTTTTAATCAAGGAATGAGGAAATCTTTGTGCCACAAAAGAACATTGAGGAGCAGACATCTGTCTTAATCAACAGACAAACCAGCAAATCACCAACAACAAAATATCCAATAACACTTGATGTAGAAAGCTCTCCACATCCAATACTGACAGGAAAAAAATCTTCATAACCAAACCTGGTTTGTATGTTTTATACGAATAAAGATCTAATTAAGTCATTTTATACATTTTTAAAATAACCAGAAATAATCCTTTTGTGACTTTCTTTCCAATTTCCCCATCATAGATGTGTGTGTATGCATTTATATGTATGTGGGTAAATATACATATAGAAAGTGAGAGCGATCTGAAAAACATTTCTCCACTCTTCATGATTTGTGTGTTTCAATGCCTTCAATTTCCTTTTCATCACCCACTCAGAGGTGTAATTACTTTTTTTTTTTTTTTTTTTTTTTTTTTTAGTTTTATAGGATTTCCCCTCTGCAGAATCCTCGTTGGTTTCAGCTGGAGGTCACAAACAGATGAGGACCGGACTTTCTCTTTAAGGAGTATTTATTAGACTCAGAATACTTCTACGTCTTCCTGGTCCTGAAGGTGTAAAACAGTCCCACATAATCACATTACCACCACCATGTTTTACTGCTTATATGATATTCTTTTTCTGAAATGTGGGTTTAGTATTGTACCAGGTGTAATGGGACACACACCTTTCATATTCAGCTTTTGTCATGTAAGCCAACAAAATGTTTTCCTCAAAGTGTTAAGAATCTGTAGCAGCCTATTGGAATTAACAGCCAGATGCAGGGATTTCCAAACAGGTGCGATTTAATCTTGACTTTTCTTGTCAAAGACACAGTGAAAACTGAAGCATGAAATACTGAAATAATGAAAGAATATGTAATTGTTGGACATGCTTAACCATTGTTTAAAATTAAAACCTTAATGTTCACACATACAACAAAAAAGGATTTTTATTGTCCTTAACTCGTCAGCTGTTTTGTTTTTTAAATAAAAAAACGAATGATGTTCTACTGCTTCAAAAATAAATGAATAACATTAACTATCACAAATCACAATTGTGCATATTAATACCTCATTCTGCTTTACAAAGGCTCTATTTTAAGAGTTCCGGTTCTGGTTCCTTCAGGATCTAACGCTGTTTGAACATGCTTAGCAAGAACAGGAAGTGCAGTAAATCACAAAACACAAGTAGAAGAAATCTACCCTTCTTCAAAATAAAGCATAAGTTAACCACTAGGTGTAACTGCTTGGCCAATGAACATGAAGGAGAATTTGATCATTTAGTTATTTACAGAATCATGGAGATTTATTCTGGAAAATTTTGAGATGAGCCTTTTTTGCTCTGCAGTGGTTTTAGTTTTGGACCTCTGCTATTTTTGCTCAGTCTTTTTCCCACAGTGGAGGCTTGAACTCTGAACTTAACTGAGGTTAGTGAGGCTTGCAGTTCTTTAGATGATGATGTGGGGTCTTTGGATCCTATTGGATGCTCTGTTCTTTGGGTATTTTGGTCAGTAAGCTCCTGCTAAAACGTTCACCACAGTTCACGATGCTGTATGCTGGAGACCCGAAGCTTTAAAAATGGCTTTGTAATCCTTTTCCAGACTAACAGATCACAATTATTTTATTTCTTATTTGTTTTCAAATTTCTCAGTATCTCGGCATGATGTCAAGCTTTTAAATTGCTCTTCTTTGTGTCAGACATGTCCTTCTTAGTTGATTTCTAGATTGAGAGGAATGAGGCTGTAATTAGTCTTGGGTGTAGCTAGAGAAAGTGGGCCAAGGGGCATTAGGTTATGTTCACCTTTACAATAAAAACGTTCATTTCATTTAAAACTGCATTTTGTGTTCTTGTGTTTTCTTTAACTGGTATTTAGATTAGTTGATGTTCTGACAATCCTAAAGCACAACTGCATACCTTCTAACAAATTATTAGCTTTTCTTGAATTGTATAATATTATTTTGCCTCTCAATATACTGAAAAGCACTTGGCGTGAATTCATGCTCATTGCAGCTGCCCTTTTTATACATTCATCCATCTAACTTTAAAGGGTTGGATCCATCTCTCGGTCCTCAAGGCACACAGCATGTTTCAGATTTCTCTCTGCTTTAACCCAACTGACTCAGAGGATCGCAGTTCAGCAAAGCTTGTCAATCTGCTATCAGTTTATATCAGGTTTGTGAAAGCTGGGAAACATCCATGACATGTAGGGAAGTGTGCCTAGAGGACTGGGATTGAAAAACACTTGGGTATGAGACCCAGAGCGCTAATTTAAATCATTCTGAGCTCCCCTCAAGAAAAGAGCTACCCAAGCTAGAAAAGTTTTAGTAGGTAACAAAACATATGGGGGGGGGACTGATTATCGTTCTTACATATATTAAAAATGTCAGGCATTCTAAAAAATAAGATTAGTCTTAAAACTTTTTATTTCAGAACTAAGCTTGAAGTCTAAAATTAATAAAACAATTGACTGATAATCATGTATATTATTCTGTTAATAAATAAGTTATTAAAATAAGTTATTGAAATTACCATCAAAGAAAATGTAAGCCATCGAAGAGTATAGATCATAAAGTTATTGGGATAACGGTATGCTTCCCCCCGCCTGCCCGGTAAGACAGGCCGGGCTGAGCATGGGGCCGCCTGGTCGGGTTCGGTCGTTCCATCCCCTGCTGGCTCCCTGCCCCTGTCCGCCAAGGTTTCCGGACCAGCCCCAGAGCTGACGGCTCGGTTTTGCTGCACTGCAGTCAAACAATGTTACACACCCTATTCAGAGACCTTAAGGACCAGCACCAAATACCCTATATAATAATTCTATGACCCCTTTAAATTAAGAACAGACTGTATCCCAGGGTTAACTTCTATAACTAGATGTTCATCATGAAGGTTTTTATCTTCCCAGAGCTGCATGAAATCCTTAAGTTAATGTAAAGGCTTAATATAGATAGAATATAGATGTCCTGTGGGTTTTTCCCATGACACACCAGCTGCAATGGATGACTGGAAAGACAGGAATTCTAGTGTTTAGGCTGAAACAACTGTGTATTATGACTCAGACTGAGTCAGACAATAAAGTCTTGAGGAAAGTCTTTTCTCATATAAGGATGAATGTATTACAGTGGTTGTCTGAAAGGAGAATTCTCCAGTGTTTCAGTATACAAGCAGACTAGTAATGTTCGTCTGACAAATAAGCGTTAGTTTTTTTCAAGAGAGACAAGGAACTTTACAAATAATTGCAAAGCTGTGTTAAAGCATCAGGAGTTGCTGTGACATTTGCCCTGGTTTGTTGGATGCATTGCTAAGCAAAAGGATTGGTTTCTCCTAAAAAAGGGATACTTGTTTAGTAATAGAGAGAGAGAACGCAACTATACAGTCACAAGGGAACGTTCACATACTTTTGTGTAGCAATGTTCTCATGCTCAAAATAAAGGTCAACAATCTTTATTATGATATTGCAAATAAGATATATGAAAAATTAAGGACATTTTTGGACTGACAAAATAAAAACTAATGATTATAAATAATTAAACTGATGCATTAATGGAGTTCCAGTAAGATGGAAACATAAGCTATGTTTTGTTTATATATATTTTTTTCTAAATGCAAATGAACCAAATATGTGTTCTGTTCAGCTGTTAAACAATAAAATCTTGTTTATTTGAATATCTGAGTTAGTTTTTATGGGGGGAAACCCATTTGGATGCCCTAAATGCAAAACTTTTAAACTGCATAAACATTTGTAACTTATCACCTCATGCTCATTTGCAATTCTATCAGTCATCGCAACATGAACTTGCGACTGGTAGTATGAACTAATAACCACTTGATTTAACAATTTTTTAAACTATATTCAATTTACTTTAACAGACTATTTTGGGTGTTTTCAAAATCGACATTAGGATTAGATGATAAAATATAGTTTTATGCAAATAAAAATATTTATTATGATTGCAACAAAAATCCATTTCAATTATAAAGAATATTCCACGGACAAATCTATAAAGGTACCATAAAAGAAAACTATTCTATCTACAGGGTGGGAAACTAACAAAGAAAATACTGTACATTTTAAGATGTATTAAGACAAAGAATTAAAGTACAGTGTAGGAAACGCAATGGTTAGGAATAAAATACAGAACTTAGTGTACTGTGTAAAGAGCAATTTGTGCTTTTTCACTGTTGCTTTTTTTCTTTTTAGATTTTTTATTTTTATTTGTGAAATAAGTGTTGTCAGGATTTGGTTTAGGATAGTTGACCCAAAAGCAGAGGGTTAGGGTTAGAATTTTTTGTTGATTTAATGAAGAGAACTGAAACAAAGTCCAAAACGACAGGCAACAGAATCCAGAAATCCAAATGAAAACAAAGTCCAAAAACAAATGAGAAACCAGGAGTCCAAAAATTCAAAGATTAAAAAAAACATGAAAACACAAGTCAAACGTTACCAAAAACCTAGGAGTCATCAGGGAAAGAACTGTAACCTGGAGGATGGCTCTGAGAGACGAGTCGGAGGAAGACTGATGAGGTAAGACGAGTACCCAGCAAATATGAACTGAAGAGAGAGGGCTTTTAAAGGAGACAGAGACAAAGAGAGGGCTAATGAGAAGATTGGGAACAGGTGAGGACAGAGCAGAAACAAAACGGGAGCTAGGGAGAAAAGAGAACACAAGAGGGCAGCAGAGGGCAGCAGAGGGCAACAAATGAAAAAACCTGGAAGACTGACGATAGCTAGAAAATACAACAAAATAATAATTAAACCACTAAGTCTCTAAATCAAGGAGAAACATAAAACTAAACACTCAAAAGAAAACATAACAGAACCAAGACTGAAACAGTAACTAAGAATTAACTAGAGAACACAGCAAAATAAAAATTAAATCACTAACACTAGAAAACAATGAGCAAAGCAAAACTGAACACTAAAAAGAAAATATAACAGAACCAAGACTAGGACAGCAACTGAGAAAAAAAAAAAGAACACAATAAACTAATAATTAAACCATAAAAACCTGGAAACGAGGAGAAAAGCAAAACTGGATACTCAAAAGAAAAACATCACAGAAAACAGAAACCTAACAAGTGTATTGTTTCTTCAGTAGTTCATAATATTTAACTTTATTGTTTTGTGTAAGAGAGTTAGAAACTCTAAAGGTTAATATCTCTCTTCTGCGCTCAGCTGTGCCCCTCCCTCAAGTGTTAGACGGTTGGAAAGACCAGCAGGCAAGGGGTGGGGGGGGATCACTTCTTTCTCTCCATATCACTTCAGTTCAGTCATGAATTAAAAACCACCCTTAGGATGCCACATGAAGGAACTTTGTGGTTAATTCCCTTTCTTTTTACCTGTGGAGGAACGTTTCAGAGAGGTGAGTATACGCACTGCTTTTTACAGGATGTTTTTTCTCTTATCAAATTATTTATTCTAAAGGTGAAAAAATCCCCTAAATTAGTACGCCCATCCCTTTTGCTCATTGTCCTCTATATAAATCTGATTTAACAGCATATAAACGATCCTTATGTTAATTAGAAACAACTAGTGGTGAAATTTTTCTTTTTTTCTTATTATTTAACAAAAATACTGGCTTGTATTGTTTTCTTACACCCTGCATACTTTTTTTAGGTAAAAATCTATATATCTCTATATCTCTCTACACACACAAACATATTCATCTTGCTATATTTAGAGAGGACCATGTATTGAATCCCATCAACTTCGGTTGATTTTCATTTTAAATGCTTTCTTTGCCCTAACCCTGACATTAAAACTAAACCTAACAATTACTTGTGCTTGGTGTGATGGTGATATCATAAAAATGGTCATCACTTTGAGGACTAGAGAGGAACTCCATTTTGATCCTGAGAAAAAAAAGTAACATTTGTTGCTTAAGTAGAAGTATAGATACTGCAGTTTGAAAAACATTCTGGTAAAAGTATAACTATCAACTTTACCTGTTTACTCAAGTAAAAGTGAAAAAGTATGTGCTCCAAAAACTGCTTAAAGTATAAAAGTTTAAAGTAACCTTTTAAAAAAAAAAAAACAGCCAGATGCCACTACATGAATTGAAAGCTAAATTTTTAGACTGTTTTGAAAAATTCTTTGAGATAGGGCCAAGGATGAAGGAGGTCTTGTTGGTCTCCATCTCCTGATATGCTCTCGCCTGTGTCCGACCTTTCAGACATTTTAACATCTTTTTCTGAATCCTACATTGTAGCATGGCATAGACAATTCAAGTTTGCAGTTTGAAGAACACCTGCTTGCTTCTGATGATTTCCTTTAGCTAACCAATGAGTGTTTGCGTTATATGACTCATCCAATTACCCTAGTTTTCACTGGATGTGGATGGCGCCAATGATCTGCATTCGATGGCGCACATGACGTGAAATAAATATTTATAAACATTAAACCAGTGGTAACCAATTAAAAATCAGCGGGGTCCGAATAAAGAAAATCATCAACCAGTAAAGGTCTGGAGACATTTTTAATAATCTGTTAATTTAAACAGAATAGAAAGAAAATGTTTCGATTTTAAAATCTAAAGTGTTTTTTGAAGTAGAGAACAAGAATCTTTCAGTTTGGAATATAGAGAATTTGCTGATTCACATATTTTATAAAACACCTGAACTGACTGGCTTAATTAGAGTTGTGGGCTTTATGCTGCCCTGCAAGGCTTTAAACCTGGGTTTGAATGGAGACAAAGCCATGCTCAAGCACATATCAAGGTGCTCATTTTGAGCTTGGATCCATTTATTTTTGATTCTGTTCATGGTGGAGAATCCTGCTTCACAGCAACAGGTAGAGCCAAACATACAGTACTCTAAATGTGCAGCCTCCACTCTGGTCCGGCCAGGTCAAGATCCTCTACTGCAATCGCACCAAACAGGAAAAAGAACAGCGAGAAGACCCGGTTTGACAAATTAAAATATAGTAACAGCAGATCGGTAGTAACTACAAAGCAGAGTATAATTCTTATATATTTAAAAAAAAAAAAACGAACACTGTTTATTTAAAAGATTGGATGCAAACTATTGGTACTTCTACAGAGCAGAACGCAGATTTTTCATCTCCTTCAGAAACCATAATATGCTGGATGCTGATTGTTTTTTTTTAATATGTCATATAAAATTAAGCATTCATTTCTGCATGTTTTGCACCTATGGATATAATGATAATATCGCGCATGCTCTCCTCGAGCTCTGAGGATAAGTCGGAGCGCAGCAATACAAGAGGAACAGCGGAGGCTGTAGGCTTTGCTTTGCACATTAGGTCTGGAGAGCTGCGGGGCGGAGCGGAGACAGAGGATGTGGAATATTGGGGTCAGACAACATGTGGTAATTTATCAATGTTTTAAATCAAGTCTGGTCCGGATTAGCCAGCAGGTGCGTCCAGATCTGGACCGCAGTCCGCTAAGCCACGACCTCTGCATTAAACAGAAGCCAAGAGTAACGAGTAACTTTTGTTTTAAAAACGTAAGAATTAGAAAGTACAGATACTTGTGTAAACATGTAATGAGTAAAAGTTAGAAGTACTAAGAAAATAAGTATATATACCTAAAAGGTGTACTTAAGTACAGGAACAAAGTATTTGTACTTTTTTACTTAACACCTCTGGTTATTAGTTGTAAACTCGTCACACCGGGTTGGATTTGAGAGGCTAACCTGTGTTTTCTTCCTGCAAAGGTTCATGCCTTAGAGACGCTAGCTGTTCACTGCCGGTCCTTGTTTTTAATAAACTTTTTGAGATATCATACTCTCTGTCTGTCTGAAAACTGGGTTCTCTGTTTTGTTATTTTTACCTGCAAAACATTTGACAGCTTTGTGTGCTTTTGCTGTATTTACCATTTAAATGAAAAAAAAACCTATTACCCATTACCTTATCCTTACCCTACGTCAGATCTAATTTTTTTGTGGACCCAATATAATTAAAAGGGTAGATTCTTCAACTGTAGTGTACTTTGCAGGTATGATGGCCCTCTTGTTTCGCTGTAATAGCCAAAAAAGTCACATCTGCTTAATAGAAATTAAAACTTTCTTTTTGTTCTGCCTTGCAGCTCTCCTGAGCCGCCATCTAGATAGGGAAAACATAAATTGTTAGCTGCAGCTGTGAAATTGTGTTTGAGCAAACCTTGAAGAATGATTTATACTTGATTTATGTACAAGATCACTTCAGCCAATTATATCATAAAATAGCAACCTCACTGCTCACCGTGGGAATTTGCAACTATGTGGTCAAAAACAAGGTAGACAAATTAAATCTCCTGACAAGGAAGGTTTGCAAATATGAAATTCTAGAGACATGCCACTTGGATAACACGAAGTAGCTTTGAAAAATTTGAAAAAAGCTGTTTTCCGCTTCCTCCTGTAGTATGGTGACATAAGCTTGTGGTTTATGCTGTTCAAACATCCCTCCAGCCGGCCAGAATATTTGATACAACTAAAGAACCTGCTTTGCAGGTATTTTGTCCATATACTGTATCTCATTTGGAATGTATGTGCACCAGCTGTAACATAAACTTGGTGGTTTAAATTTTGCTAAGCATGGAGGTTTCTGAAATATTGTGGAATCTCTGCCAAAGAAAACAGAGAAAATCAAGGTGCATTAAAAGGATGGTGCACCATCTAAATAGAATAAACCAGATCTGTCCTCTTTATGTTCTGCAGATGTAACAGCTGTGGTTCAGACGCAGCAGACTGTTTTAGCAGCAGAGGGTGAAGATGCTCCTCTCAGCTGTCAGCTCCTGGAAACTAAAGATGTCCAGCAGGTCACCTGGCAGAAGGTATTTGGAAGCAAACAGAGAAATATCTGTTCCTACAGCGAGTATTTTGGTCAGACAGTGAATCCTGACTTTAAAGATAAAGTCCAGTTTACAGAAGCTGGACTGAAGAATTCCTCCATAGTTATCAGGAAGGTTACAGAGCAGGATGAAGGATGTTATCTCTGCTTGTTCAACATCTACCCTGATGGAGCTCTGAAAGGGAGAACCTGCCTGAATGTTTATGGTAAGAACCAGACTGTATTCCAGGATTAACTTCTATAATTAGATGTTGATCATAAAGTTTATTCTTCTCCCAGAGCTCCATGAACCCGTCCTTGATGTCAGCAGATCAAAGCCTCCTGCAGAGTCAGTTGTGTCCTGTTCAGCCACAGGTCGACCTGCTCCCACTGTAACACTGACTGTTCTACAGCAGAACCTCAGCTTCTCCCACTACAACAGCAGCAGTGTGACCCACAGCAACGGTACAGTCACCGTCACCACCACAGCTCTGCTGTCAGCTTTCAGCAGCACACAGGTTGGATGTTCAGTGTCAGTGCTCTCTGCTGCTCGCAGAGAGAAGCTGATCACCGTTCCTGGAGTTAAAGGAACATCTGGAGATGGTGAGGAATCCTCACATATTATATCTGGATTCAGTTCCCTTCATTGTACCACTAATTTTAGCCAGTTTCTTTGTCCCTGCTAAAGAAGAGCATCACAGGTTACTTTTCTCTCTGGAGTGTTAGTTTTCCACCATTTTGCATCTAGGCAAGTAACATTTAGCTAAATTTGTTGTCTTTCCTGTGCGCTTCAATGCAGAATGTAAACAGGAATTCTTGTTTATTTTTATCTATCTTTTTTCCGACCACCTCCAGATTTGTAGAGTGACCTGTCCCAAGCATACCTGTCAAATTTGGGATTTTAAAATATGGGAATTATACGTTATTCACTGCGAGCCATCCGCCTACCCCAGTCCAGCTCCAGTGTTCAATATATTTAAACACATGTGCACAAGAAATCTAAAATAAACACTAATAGCAGACCACAATAAGTTGATGAGATTTTGACTTCCTTTGCTAAAACCTGTGCTAAAGTTGGAAAATAAAGTGCATGGTTAAGTGCCCTTTACAGTGGTGAAGATGCACTATATGTTTACTTTTTTTCAGCCCCTGCCCTTCAAAAGGCCTGTGCACAGCACTGGTAGAATTCTTCTCTGAGTAGTGCTGTTCATTTTTAGCATTCTGGTTAAACAAGACAGCCAACAGGGTGATATTTTGAGCTGTCCCACCCTAGAACCCTTTCTAATAGACTGAAAAAAGCTCTGGCTTTAAACATTTCTAAACTTCTCCACAACTTTCTCCCTGACCTTATTATGTCCCTCTGTCTTTATGATGATATAGGTTTTTTTATTGTATTTAAAGTTTATTACTTTATCCAATAATTTATGTAAATCAATGTAATTCAAGTAACATAAAGCAATATGTTTTTGCTTTATGTTTTCTTTTTTTGTAAAGATGACTTAATACAAATGCATGCCACATTTTGTCAAATTCAGATTTACCATCATGCACAATTTTGTGTCGGTCTGTCAGGAAGTTGTTGATGTATTGTAAGAAAATGTACAATAAACAATCAAATCTCTTATCAGATCTGGATAAACAACCTGGATCAGATGGCAGAGGTTGGAGTAAGTTCACGTTCAGATTCTGATGTTGAGTTTTCAGGGTTTTTTTCCTTATTGATGTTAAAACACATTTAATTTTTTCCCTAAAGGATGGCCTGTGATTGCTGCTCTAATGGTTACCTTGTTTTGTTTTGCCGTGATGATTGGAATAGGACTTCAAAAAAAGGTATTTCTTTCATTTAATGATAACCTAATGATTTACTTTATCACTGTCTCAAATATTTCTTTGATGGCTGCTTCCGAATTGTTCACAGGGAGAAGAATCTCCAGGATGACCCAGAGATTGTACTTATCAGTTCCATTCATATAAATGTATTTCATCTTTTACATTCACGTCTAAGGGGACATAACTTTTTGCGCAATACATTTTAGAGTGTAGTTTCTCCTGTTTAAGTCCCTTCATTTTCTACTGACATATTTTTGTTTGGTTGGTTGTTTAAATTATTATTATTATTTTTTAAGCCAGACAACTCATCAGTGTACAACTACAAAGGACCTAAAAGACGAAGGCATGAAAGACATAGAAAACAGCGAGTCCCAGTCAACATCTTGACATCTGTTGGCTTATTAACAGTAAAAAAGCAAAGTGTGGTCGGATGTATAAGGCAGCTTAACTTAAACAACACTGGCTTAAAGCTGCCAACCATTCTTTTAACTGTGCTGCTAGACATTTCTATAATTGCCTACTGAATTTTTACACGTTGCTGTCAGATTTTTTTCATTCTTACTTATCTTTTAAACATTTTTCCACTTTTGGTTGTATATACTTTTTACTCATGTGTTTTGTACTTATTTTACTGAAAAATATAGAATAAACAGTAGATTGCTTCACAGTTTTTCTGGCATATTTTTTAAAGTTCAGAACAGAACTGTGGCGGAGAACACCAGCGCCGGAACAGGCTACAATACAGCAGGTAAGTAACGGCATAACAAGGTGGCATCTGTTTACATAAAAGCATAATACAAGAACATAATAGCAGGTGGTAGTAGTGGAATACGTCCTTGAGTTAGAGCGTCAACAACAGAAAAGCTTATTAACCCCACCTGCTCATAATTATGGGTTATCATGGAAACCATAAGATAAGGTCTTCCTTTCTTTCTTATCAAAATAAAATCAAGGTCTCTGCATGTGCCAAACAAGTCTTTTCAGTTCTACTAAGGGTACATTCACACTGCAGGCCTTAAAGGAATAGTACACCCAAAACATGATTAGCCTTCATTTTCTACTCACCTCCATGCTGAACAACACTCTGGAGTACTTTTTTGATATCTCAAATGCATCTGGAGATCTGGGAAGCTTCTTGCTGTCTGCTGACATTCAAATAATGGAGGTCCATGGCGCCCGAGACAGAAAGGTCCATAAAAGTCCACAAAAACGTGTCAATATTCCTCCATACTGCTCGTCCAATGTAATCCAAGTGTCCTGAGTGGGTAGCATCCAGAATTTACTCGAAACGAAGTCATTTATAATGTTTTTAGAGCATAAACAGTAGTGTATAGGATTTCCTAATAGCGCCCCCATGCGCGCTCACGATTCTACGGAAGCCGGCAGACCAAACCGGAAGAAGGTGCGCATTCAGCGTCTGGTCTGCCGATAATGCAAGCGTAGAAGAAGAAATGTGCTGTTTACCTGTGCAAAGAAAGAAACAACGAAAGAAGAATGTCTGAGGACTTCAGTGTTGAGGAAGAGCATGAGTTCTTTGCCGAGCTGAATGCGCTGGTTTGGTCTGCCGGCTTCCGTAGAATCGTGAGCGCGCATGGGGGCGCTATTAGGAAATCCTATACACTACTGTTTAGGCTCTAAAACGTTCTAAATGACTTCGTTTCGAGTAAATTCTGGATGCTACCCACTCAGGACACTTGGATTACATTGGACGAGCAGTATGGAGGAATATTGACAAGTTTTTGTGGACTTTTGTGGACCTTTCTGTCTCGGGCGCCATAGACCTCCATTATTTGAATGTCAGCAGACAGCAAGAAGCCTCCCAGATCTCCAGATGCATTTGAGATATCAAAAAAGTACTCCAGAGTGTTGTTCAGCATGGGGGTGAGTAGAAAATGAAGGCTAATCATGTTTTGGGTGTACTATTCCTTTAATGCTCAATTCTGCCTTTTTTGTGAAATCCGATTTTATTTTTTTGCGTTGTCGTTCACATTTCCAATTATATGCAACTTTTATGTGATATCCTGTGTGGACTGTATTCATACAACACTAGTGTCCCGCATGCGCAGTTGAGGATGCAAATGAGCTATGTATTTACTGAAGTAAACATGGATGGTAGAGCTGGAGCGTATCTAGCGATCTTTACTAACCTTAAAAACTCAATCTTTTCAAGATTGTTTAAAAAAAAAGACTGCTCTTCTCATTATCGTCCACCATGGTTGTTATTTTTCTTTCCACTTCTACATAGCAAGACCCAGAATAGAGACCTTTGTTGAGTATTAATGATGTTCAGGTCAAATAAATGCGACCTGGCTGTTCAGACACAGATGCATTGTGAACGTAGGCTTGCAAGGATGCAGTGGTAAAAGGATGTTCGGGTAGGTGGGAGAGGAGGCAACCACATGACCGGACAAGTAGACAAAGCAACTTGAGATCTACAGAAAGAAAAGGGTTAGGGCCTGGCACTACCCAAGAGACAAGAGCAGTAATGTTCGTAGGCCAGATCTAGTCCCAAACAAGCTAAGGTTAACATGCACTCCTTTATCCTTTACTTTTACTTCTGTTTCTGTTTTTGCTTCTTCAACAATGTAATGGGAGGGCGCAATGCCCTGAGCGCCTTGTGGGATGGCCTTCATAGAGGTTATTTTTTCATAACATGAAAAAAAAGACTTAATTTGCATTAAGTAAACTTATAAATTTGTTCATACACATTTCCCACTTGCCAAAAAATGTGGTTAAACCCGCAAACAATTGGGCTTTAGTGGCAGTTAGAATAGCTCACCAAACCGAGTCAGCCCACATCAAATGATTCAGGAAAGTGTCACAGGTTAAAATCTTAAAATAGCTCAGCTTTGCTCGGAAAATAGTGGGAACACAAGACTTATGTCTACCCAATAAGTTATTTGATGCCTTTTGGCGCTAAGTGGATACATCACAACATAGCTCCAGTCGTGTCTGACATAAGCCAAAAAAAAAACTCTGCTTGCATTCAGTAAATATGGCAAAGTATTGTAAGATAGAAAATAGTACAGACAAAATACCCAAACAATAATGCATTCTAATTATGCCCTGGCTCTTTCTATGTTGTACTTTATTGTTTACTTTCCTGATTTCTGTCACACTGATGACATTATCAACACTAACCCGGCGTGATGTCGTCACCAGACATGCAGTGGTGGGGGAACAGAGGCCATGCGGCTTGCCTGAGGGGCATCACACCAGGCTTTCTTGCCAAAGGGGAAAGAGGCCAAAGACTGAAAGATAAACTATAAGGCAACTTTATAGTGTGGTATTTGGATACTAATTTTAAACTTTTAGCAGCTGTCTGTTCTCCTCTGTTACAGCCTGCCTCTAGTTTGTTGACACTGACATGTTTGGGGTTGTTTTGAGTCTTTTGATTCTCTTTTGAATGTTAGTTCTCTCTTATGTTTACCTTTTTTATATGTCTCTAGTCCATTTCTCTTGCTTGTTTTCTAGTGTTATTAGTTGGTTTTGACTTTACATTAGTTGGTGATTATTCCTGTTTTCTTACTGTAGATAGTTTATCCCATGTGTGTTTCACCGTTTAACCCTGTCTAAACCTTTCTCCCTCAGTCAAAGCTTTGTTAATCACTTGATTCATTTCACCTTTGTGTGTCCCTTATTACCTGCACCTGGTTTCCCTTCTATTTAACCTGCTATTGCGCTTTGATGCTTTGCGTTGTTTCTCAGGGTGACAGTCAACTTGCAGTTCATATGTTTAATGTTTACCTGCCTGCTCAACCCCTTGTAAATTCCTTTGGTTAATAAATTTCAAGAATTATTATCATGCTGGTTTTGTTTTCTAGATATTGGTCCATACACCCACAACCACACCCTGACGGACACAATATTGTCATTGTTGTAACTGTTACTAAAGAGGTAAAATCCCTGTTAATGTTCTTGTGTTTATGAGCTGTGCATGAACTGTGCTCACTCTGTGTTATCGCCAGCTTCAAACATTCAGTGCATTATATTTTCAGTTTGTTCCCGAAACATAATTGTTTTACAAGCATTTTTCAGAGCTTGGATATTGTTTCCCTTTAAATTAAGGTCAGCTATCAGAGGGCATGGTTTTACTAACAGCTACTCTTTCAAGTCGTAGTCATTTTTGTAACACAAATTTAGCAAGAGAAAATTATTCATAGAATTTGTTAAGAAAAAAATCTGGGGTTAGATTTTTATGCTGTATTGCAGAGCCCTACCAGAAATATTTATAATACAATATCAATGTGTCTTATTGGTCAAAAATATATTTTTGTAGATTGGCTGGCAGTTGAATGGCTTCATTAAGTAATAACTTTTTGTCATATAAACATTAGTGATGTGGAAAAAATAGTTGCACATTTATTGTTTCACAACACAGTTTGGCCAAGAAAAGTCTAATAAATAAGTTATGTTCTTCTCCATAAACTCCTTAAGTTACACATCCTAAATCTAACAGATAAGCTTAGTGTGCTGCTGCACTTTACAGCCCACCCCCTTAACAATAGACGTCATTTAGACTTTTGTTTTAAGGCTAAATCTGGTCTGTCCGTCTGTCTTGATTTAGTCCAGAAAGAGTTGTTTAGAAAATTGGGCTTGTTTGGTTGGTCTGATTTTGTCCCGCTTTAGTGTTGAGGTGAACCTACCTATTTCTAGCCAGTATCACTCCACCTCCCATAGAAACTCCCACTTCCTTCCACCAGGGAGGTGATCTTTTTCTTCTTTTTTTTATCTTAGAAATGTATGTAGATGTAAATTTTGCATAAGCTTTCAAACATAGTGATTAAAGCTCAGTCTTCCACATTTTTCTTTTCTCATATAATTATAAAGGCATGAAACTACTCTGATTTTCAATTTAACTAAGCAGGCCTTGTGAAAACAGGAGGGAAGTACAGGATGACAAATGTGGAGATCAAAACTTGTGATGAACCAAAGTTGGTACATTAGGACTTAAGCTCAAAAGCTGCATATCTGACATATGTGAGTGGAGGACTACAAAAATGATTCTGATTTTTACCATATATATATATATATATATATATATATATATATATATATATATATATATATATATATATATATATATGTGTGTGTGTGCATTTTTCTTAGGAACACCAAGCTAATCAAAACTAGTTGATTATTGCAGCAATTTTATGACCCTTTAGCTTTTTTACATTTTATCCCATTACAATCACTAACTTTAATGCTCATTCAGTTTTTAGATGATAAACCAACACAAAATAGTAAGTAATTGTGTGTCAGAAGAGGACTGTTATTTGTTTTCCAAATTTCGAGCTGCAAAGTGTGTCTTACATTTATTTCCAGAACCCTGCTGAGGATGTAGAGCTGATCAGCTGAGCAGTGCTGCAGAGTGCAAAAGCTTAGTTTATTCCAGAACTAAGCTTTTGCACGTCACAGTTTGATGATTTTGTTGATGGTGTTGCTAGTTTTCGGCACATTGCCTTAGACAACACAGCCCCTTTGAAAAAGAAAAATGTTAAAAATGGAAACCTTGCTCCTTGGTTTAATCCAGAGCTGCACACTTTGAAGCAAAATGCTAGGAAACTGGAGAGAAACTCGTGCTCCACAGGCCTACGGGAATCCTGCTTAGTCTGGAAAAATTGTTAACCGCTGTATAAGAGGACCCTTTGTAAAGCAAGAGTGGCATATTTCTCCTCATTGATAGAGGAGAATAAGAATAATCCTAGATTTCTTTTTAATACAGTTGCCAAACTCACCCAGAGCCATAGCTCTGTTGAACCATCCATCCCACCTGCTCTAAGCAGTAATGATTTTATGGGATTCTTTATGAATAAGATCATTATTACTCCTTTAACAATGATTGGCTTTTTGAAGAGTTTCAGTCTGGCTATAGAGCTCATCATAGCACTGAAACAGCTCTGGTGAAAGTCACTAATGATATTCTCATGGCCTCAGATAATGGACTCGTATCTGTACTTGTCCTGTTAGATCTCAGTGCTGCATTTGATACAGCTGATCATAATATTCTTTTAGAAAGACTTGAATATTTTGTTGGAATTAAATGAACAGCTCTAGACTGGTTTAAATCTTATCTATCTGATCGATTTCAGTTTGTTCACGTTAATGACAGATCTTCCACATGCTCAAGGGTTACCTGTGGAGTACCACAGGGATCAGTGCTAGGACCAATTCTCTTTACTACATATGTGCTCCAAATTTGTAGAATTATTAGACAGCATGGGATTATTTTCCACATTTATGCTGATGATACTCAGCTATATCTGTATATAAATCCAGATTTATAGATTACAGGCATGTCTAGAAGAAAATAAAAACCTGGATGACTCTTAACTTTCTGCTCCTGAATGCAGACAAAACAGAAGTTATAGTCTTTGGACCAGAGTCTCTGAAAAAGAAGCTGATTAGCCAGTCACTTCATTTGGATGGGATTAAACTGATTTCAGATAATAAAGTTAAAAATCTTGGTGTTATTTTTGACAAAGATCTGTCATTTAAATCCCATATTAAAGAGGTTTCTTGAATTTTCTTTCATCTATTGCAAAAATTAGAAATATCATGTCCAGGGTTGATGCTGAGAAACTAGTCCAAGCATTTGTTGCTTAAAGGCTGGACTATTGTAATTCTTTACTATCAGGAAGTCCATAAACTGTAGTTAAAATCCAAGATCCAAAATGCTGCAGCCAGATTTCTGATCAAAATGAAAAAGAGAGATCATATCTCTCCTATCATGGCTTATCTTCATTGGCTTCCTGTTAAATCAAAAATAGAATTTAAAATCCTCTTTCTCACATATAGTCTTAAATGCCCAAGCTGCATATCAGAGATCTGATTGTTCCTTATGTCCCTAACAGAGCACTTCACGCTCAATCTGCAGGTTTACTAGTGGTTCCTAGAACTTGTAAAAGTAAAATGGGAGGCCAATCTTTTAGTTATCAGGCTCCTCTCCTGTGGAACCAACTACCAGTTTTAGTTCAGAAGGTAGACACCCTGTATACGTTTAAGGGTAAGGCTTAAAACTTTCCTTTTGTCAGGATCCGGGACTTTGCCCACCAGAGGGCGCAGTGGATCCAAGCCTAGGGAGTTTGGACTCAGCTTGATCAGCTGTTTGTTGTTCTGCTGATTAGGAAGCTCCCTATATAAGCTACATGTGATTTTCTCTCTGTGCTGGATCGTTTGTTTTACCTGTGCCATCATGCCTGTCTGAGCCTTGATCCTGTAAGATTCCTCCGTGTTCCAATAAATGTTGGACTTTTATTCCTCTCTCTGTGTCTATGAGTCTGCATATGGGCTAGAGAAACCAACGCATCATGACACCTTTAGGATAAAGCTTATAGTTAGAGTGGCTCAGGTTATCCTGAACTATCTCTATAGTTCTGCTTCTATAGGCTTAGACTGCTGGAGGACATAGGGACCCCCATTTCATCATTCTGCTTCATTCTATCTATATTCTCCAAATCGGCAGAATCTTTTAGTTCAGTCTCTAATGTTATGCTCTCTCTGCTTTTTCCCATTGTAGCTTCGCCTCATCTCTTCCTTTTGGGCCGTGACACCATCCTGTAGAGAAATATCAGCTGTGCTGCTTCTATCAGCATGGATGTTGGGGATCGGCCTGTTTTTCAGTGTCGTCCTCTTTCTCTGACTGTGACTGGCTCGATGTGCTCTCTTCATCCTCTGACATGGGAGCTGGCTCGTAGCTTGACTGCCTGGCAGTGTGTTTCCTGGGCGGGGCCGCCTTTTACAGTTCCTTTCTGTATCTCTGCTTCTGTCTCCTTGAACCGCAGTCTGCCTCGGCAGATGGCCGCTCAAACTGAGCCTAGGTCTGCTGAATTTTTCTTCCTGCTTCTTCTCGCTACAAGCATGCTTAGTGTGAGGGGTTGCCTTCGAGTCAATTAGTTGATGCAATGAACTGATTTTCCTTAGAAAACTTTGAATCAATTTGACCGGAGGATTTGGTGAACTGTAAAGTGCCTTGAGATGATATGTGTTGTCATATAAATAAACTGAATGCACTGAACTGAATTGACGATGACAGAGCATTCTAGAGCTCAGGCAGGAGCACCATGAAAAATGGAGCAATAAAGCCAGCAGAGAGAGACAATAAGCGGATATCATGGGGCACCATCTGCTGGACACAACACAAAATCACAGACTGAATGAAAAACAGCAATTGAATGTATGTTAGTGAGATTTTGGTGTTCTAGTTTGAATCTTTGTAGGAATATTACACAATCTTTTCCAACTTGGCCCAAATCTAAAATGGAGGCACTATAACTTGTTTTTTTAGCATAAATCGCAAAGCTTCTCTATTGTTTAAGTTTACTTTGATTGCACATTGTGTTATTATGTTTCTTACTCTTATTTATAAAATAATTATAAAAAATTCAAAGTAGACATTTCCATGCAATGACACTGATACTTTTGAGTTTTGCTTTTGATTCCACAGCTTTATGCTGTAAGGTTATCCGCAGTATTTTGATTTTGCACTCCACCCCCATGACTTCTGCAAAACATTTGTTATTGTAGTAATTTAAGGATGCTTATCTTTCAAGCTCACATTTATTCTTTAGAGTGTTGCCTTTCAAAGTTGTTGTCTTAACCTTGATATTTAAGTTTTGCTTTGATTGCACATTTTTATTTTGATTTTGCGCTTCCACTCGACATCCTCAGGTCATTTTGATTTGTTTTGTTATATATATATTCTCAGGCTACTCATCTTTCAAGTTAACATTCTCTCTTCTTGGCTGCTTTTCAAAGTTGTCTTCTGAATCTTTTTATTTTGCAACCATCATATTTGCACACAATTTTAATTCTATCCCTCAAACTTATATTTGTCCTTCTGGATTTTGCCTTTAAAAAGTTTTGTCTGAATATTATAAATAAAAAATGAATAATTATTGAATAACTGTGGAGTTCCTTTTTGGGAAGTAAAACCTCAGCGGGGTGGTGTTGATGGGGAGGGAAGCTGCATTCTCGCCCTGGGGATGAATACGGTTAACTTTCACTGGGCTGTAATTATTTGAATCGGTTGTAAAACATGCAGGGCAGTGTGCTTTAAGGACTAAATTTACAAAAAAAAAACATATGTGTCTTTGTTTAAGAAACAATTAAAATAGAAACCTCTTTTCATAAATATTGACTGGTTTTCATTAATTTGGAAACACACCGTGATGCCATATGCAGCTAATCTCTGTTTAATCTTCCTAATTTTTAAGTGTGGAGAATCTCCTCTGAAAGGTAAGAAATATATTTATGCTTTTTAATGCAGTAACTGTCATGCCAATGACAATTAATAAAATCAAAAAACTTTATTATCAAAAAAATAAATATGATTCCCTGAGGTGTGAATTTCCATCAAAAGCTTTGTTAAGTATTAAGATAGCTGTACTTGATTTAAAATAAAGCTGGCATAGTGCCAAGAATGCTAGTCAGCTTTAATTGTGGAGTGTAGATTAAAATGTAACAGAAGTACATTTCAAAAAACGCTCTAACATTTATTTTATTGCAGCTACTTTTTACATAGGAATATCAGGGCAGTTTTAGCTCTACTAGCTTTGTTGTTCTGTCGATATTATCTATCTGTTGAATTTACCTCATACAAGAAAAAAAGGAGAAGAAGACTACAGCAAACCTGAATCTACTTCTCTTTTCACATTTTGCAAAAAAAATATAGAACAGGAATGTTCTGTTTGTAACATGACGATCTATGTGAAGTGCAAAGAGTGTGAATACAAAAATAAAACAAAAATGTCTTGGTTACACTGAATAAATAACATTAAGCAGAAAAAATGTTCAGGGAAGTGGTTTGTTACTGCAGAGTATTGTACAGTGAATTCAAATTGCACAGTTTTTGGTGCCGCATGAATTGGTTTAAAGAATTCTAAAACCGGGCTGCACAATGGGGCAGTTTGTGGAGCTGTTGTCTTGCAGCAAGAAGGTTCTGGGTTCAATTCCTGGTCCAAGGTCTTTCTGCATGGAGTTTGCATATTTACTTATAAGTGCTGTATAAGTTACACCAAGCTTGGCGGTTTCTCAAATGTTGTGAAAATCCTCTCAGAGAACACAGAGAGGAAATGAAAATGGTACATTACATAGAGTAAACCAGATATACTTTCATTGTTTCCTGCAGGTGTAGCAGCTGTGATCCAAACCCAGCTGAATGTCTTAGCAGCAGTGGGTGAAGATCCTCCTCTGAGCTGTCAGCTCCTGGAAACTAAAGATGTCCAGCAGGTCACCTGGCAGAAGGTCTTTGGGAGGAAAGAGAGGAATATCTGCTCCTACAGCGAGTATTTTGGTCAAACAGTGAATCCTGACTTTAAAGATAAAGTCCAGTTTATAGAAGCTGGACTGCAGAATTCCTCCATAGTTATTAGGAAGGTTACAGAGAAGGATGAAGGATGTTATCTCTGTTTGTTCAACATCTACCCTGATGGAGCTCTGGTAGGGAGAACCTGCCTGAAGGTTTATGGTAAGAACCAGACTGTATTCCAGGGTTAACTTCTATAACTACTGTAGATGTTGATCATGATGTATGTTCTCCTCTCAGAGCTGCATGAACCCATCCTTGATGTCAGCAGATCAAATGTTTCTGCAGAGTCAGTTGTGTCCTGTTCAGCCACAGGTCGACCTGCTCCCACTGTAACACTGACTGTTCTACAGCAGAACCTCAGCTTCTCCCACTACAACAGCAGCAGTGTGACCCACAGCAACGGTACAGTCACCGTCACCACCACAGCTCTGCTGTCAGCTTCCAGCAGCACACAGGTTGGATGTTCAGTGTCAGTGCTCTCTGCTGCTCCCAGAGAGAAACTGATCACCGTTCCTGGAGCTACGGGAACATCTGGAGATGGTGAGAAGACTCTCTGCATTTCTTTACATTTTCTCACCTTATAATCATAAAGGTTTTTGGTGAACCACCTCAAACTAGTTCACAGTTGTGGAAGGAAAGTCAGACAAAAGATATGCAGAAAAAATATTGCTGAAAGAAATTCTGAACATGCTGGGTCTTTAGTCTACAGGCCATCTCCTCTTTATATGACAGTGCAGGAACACAGTGAAAAATACTAGATAATCCTGTGAGGTTTTAGCTGCTACTATAGACTGAGGTCACAGTTCATAGAGGCTAATTGGTTAATCCTTTATAAGGCACTCAGTTAATTACATAAAAAAAAAGCCAAGAGTGTTATTGTAGTCCAGGACAAGACCTTATTACTTTAGCAACATTCAAAAAATATGTGTATAGTCTGATCGCAAAAATGTCACATGTCAATGTAATAACAAGAAACAGCCACTTGCCCTCATGTATAAAGAAAAATGACAAAAGGACTCCATTTCTTAGGGGTATGGAAGTGACAAAAGAAATTGTAACTTGCCCTATAAAGGATTGGAATTTTTGGAATGGCCTAGTCAAAGTACAAAGAAAAATTGCACTCATAACCATGAAATGAATTAAAACCAAATGTTTAGATGATTTGAATTCATACATAGGCCATCTTTAGATTTTTATTTGTGAAAAAAGAAATCTTGCACTTTACATTAATGGTTTGATATATAAAATCACGAAAAAATTATGATAAAGGTTTCGATCAGTTTTTCAAAATGTGAAAAAAACAATGACAGTGCTGAGACTGTTGAGTTCTGTTGGCTCATTATTTGACAGGTTTGGAAGAAGACTCTGGACCTGATTATATGGATATAGTTAAGTTAATGTTCAGGCATGTAGCTTTTTATTTATTTAGTCATATTTTTAACTCCAGTTGCTCTGTTTCCAAAGGATTGAGTGTAGCTACTGGAGTGTTGTTCTTTGGACTTCTAATGGGTTTATGTATCGTTTTCTGGCAAAGAATGCATCAGAACAGGTATTGCTATTGGAAATATTCCCTGTTTTTTTTTTTTTTAAGTAATTAATTTGTCCCTGTTCTATTCTTAAAATCATGCATGTGTCACACAGGAAACTTCCAATGGACGAAAACCCTGAAAAACAAACCAGCAACATTCAGTGAGTCTCTTGTTTGGTGATTTATCTATCACATTGTTTTTTTTTTTTTTTATCATTACATTTTAATGACAATATAATAATTTTAGTGTGTGTATATAAGCACTATTTAAAAATATTTGCCAACTTCCCAATTAACAACTTAAAACATTACATTTTCTCTTAAATATATTTGGTTCATTTAAAAACAAATGTCTCTAGTCTAAAGGATCGTTTTCTTTTTAATTAAGGGCCAAGGAACAGCTTCCACAACAAAGGAGCACTGAGGAGCAGGAGCAGACATGCGTCCTAATTAACAGACAAAGCAGTAAATCACCAGTATCACCAACACCCCCTGACATAGACGGCTGTCTGCAAGGCAAGAAATCTTTGTAACACAAACTGGGCTTGTATGTCTCTACAATGTGATATATCTTCACTTATGTTCATATTTTAAAAAAATAAAAATTGAGAAAGGAACTCTTTTGTCTTCATTTGTTTTGTGTTTGTCTATATCTGTATAGATCTATAGTGTTCTGTCTGTATAATATATGTCTGCATGATTCTACTTTTACTGATTTCAAAAGTAAAATACTGATAGTAAACTGGCTGCTGAGTCACCACAATAATATTTCATTTTTCTTAAACTCCTGCTTTATGAGGCTAAGAAAAAGATTACATTAAATGAATTATGTAATATTAAGATTTTATATTAGTTTTGTTTTAGCTGGTCTTAAGATAAGGAATTTATTGATTTTTGTTTCTCAAGAGTGCTTGGTTTGTTGACGGTCCCTAACTGCACCACCGCGTGTGGGAGGAGGGAGCAGCTGAGAGATGCTGGCAGACATCGGAGTCCCTCATCTGGATCAACTGTTTGGTAGATCCAGATGCTTGAATGTCCGATATCCAACTTCAAACGAACTTCACTGCGGTCATTAGCGACCGGGTTAAGAAGATGGGCCACTTCGTCCAGATTCTGAAAAACTACATTGTCGACATCTGTGTCCATGTGTGCCTCTGACTGAAACACACACGGTCTGACAGAGCATCCAAATGAAAAATAATAAAGTCAATACTTATAACATTAGCATTGTTTTCAAAAACAGTTGCTAATTTCCTCTGCTAACTCAGACAGCTTCATCGTTATGTTTGTTGTGACTGTGGCAGGTGGCTGCTAACCAACCAATGGGCAGAAGATGACCCTTTAAGACACACCCCTCCTCGTTTGCATAATGAGGCAGAAATGCATACAGAAATGTAAATACGACAGGCAGAAAAAAATAGGTAAATGGCCTGTACTTATATGGCTCTTTTTGAAGTCAGGAGATTTGACCAAAGCGCTTTAAACTACATTCAGTCATTCACCCATTCACGCACACACTGATGGTGGCAAGCTACATTGTAGCCACAGCTGCCCTGGGGCTCACTGACAGAAGCGAGGCTGTCGTACACTGCCGTACACCACCATAATAGACAATGCAGGTGAAGTGTCTTGCCCAAGGACACGACAACACTGAAAGTCAGAGTTTGACTTGAACGGCTTGAACCGTCAATCCTTCAATTTCAGGGCAAACTCCTACATCCAATGCCACTGTTGCCCCGGTTAAAAAATAGGGTAAAAAAAATAAAAAGATACAAAGGAAGAATAAACCAGACAAAAATATAACATGCACATAAAATAAATAATTAAAGAAATAAGTAATAAATAAAGTTGAAGATTATAACGGACAATAAATAAATAAAGTAATTATTACAGAGGCGAAAAAACAAAGCAAATTAAAAGAGATATATACATTTATGTCTCACTGTATAATTTAATTTCTAGCTACATTTATTTGTTTATTGTATTTTGGGGCGGGGGGGGGGGGGGGGGGGCAATGGTATGCTCATTTATTTTTGTAGCATTTATTTATTTCTGTATTTATTTTTAATTATGGCAGGATTGGTCCTCCATAGAATTGACTAGGAAGAATCTTATTTTAGAGAACAAATGGAATAGAGATGACAGCGCTTCTAATAAATGTCAAAACGGCCTGCCATACATCGTTTCCTTCTTTCTCCCTCCACCACTTCTTCTGCTATGCTTCAACCATGCTACAATGCCACATGGAGCAACTTTATGTTTAATTTTTTTAATGTTCAGTACCAAAGGATCACTTCTGAAAGGTGTGAATAATCACTGCTTATGCTTTTTTATTCAGGAACTTGCTCAGTTTTCTATTTGTGATTCATCCATCCAGGTTTTCTTTTCAGGTTTACTTAACAACAGTTTGCTGATCACATCAAACCATATGCCTTAATCTCTAGACATTTTCTGTTTGAGCATCTGGACTCAATATGATTTAATTGTTTTATCAAGTCAGAATAATAATGAAAACCTGATGAAAATTGTAGCGTTTGATCAGGGGCGGATTTAGGAAATTTGGGGCCCTAGGCAAAGACACTCAGGGGGCCCCCTGAGAAGAAAACCCATAAAACAGACCCATTCTACAGATAGAGAAATGTTAATAGAATAGACATCCATTATCTGTTCTAGGTTTTGTCCCTCTCTTCTTGTCCCTTTTCCCTCTCTATTTATCAGCGTTCTGATGGCATTTTAGCCAAAGGATTTTTATCAAAAACATAATTAATGTGCACAAATAAGGATTAGTTGTATTAACTATACATGTAAACAGAGTTTTATGGGGCCCCCAGGAACTTGGAGCCCTAGGCAACTGCCTAGTATTGCCTAATGGTAAATCCCCCCCTGCGTTTGATCAAGTATGACCCTGTATTGGAGAGGTCTCCTTTTATTTTTTTGAGCAAAAAGTGAAATACAGAAGCTGGTTCAGGAGTTTGTTAAGCTGTCAAATCTAACTGGAGGAACTGAGAGAGCCAGATTTAAGGAACATAATACAGACTGATCCTGAAAGACAGGCTTTACAACGAACAAACTAAAACTAATTTTAAAAAGAAACAAATTTTAAAGTTTTGAATAAGCATTTCCGTTTCTCACATATAAAGTCTTAAATGGCCAAGCTCCATCTTACTTCAGAGATATGATTGTTCCTTATTTCCCTAACAAAGCACTTTGCTCTCAATCTGCAGGTTTACTAGTGGTTCCTAGAATTTCTAAAAGTAGAATGGGAGGCAGATCTTTAGTTATCAGGCTCCTCTCCTGTGGAACCAACTACCAGTTTTAGTCCGTGATGCAGACATCCTGTCTGCTTTCAAGGCTAGGCTTAAAACTTTCCTTTTTGATAAAGCTTATAGTTAAGAGTGGCTCAGGTTATCCTGAGCTATTTCTATAGTTATGCTGCTATAGGCTTAGTCTTCTAGAGGACTCAGGGACCCCATTTCATCATTCTATCTCTATTCTCCCACTCTGCAGAATCTTTTAGTTCAATCTCTAACGTTATGCTCTCTCTGCTTTTTCTCATAGTAGCTTTGCCTCGTCTGTTCCTTTTTGGCTGTGACGCCATCCTGGAGAGAAATATCAGCTGTGCTGCTGCCATCAGCACCTTTGTTTATGGATGTCTTATGGATGTCTTATGGAATGGATGTCTTATGGAATCTGCCTGTTTTTCAGTGTAGTCCTGTATCTCTGGCTGTGACTGTCAGGATTTGTTTGTGGATTGTTGACCCAAAGCAGAGGCAGGAAGGCAGAGGTGAATTGTAAGTAGATTTAAAGGAATAGTACACCCAAAACATGATTAGCCTTCATTTTCTACTCACCCCCATGCTGAACAAAACTCTGGAGTACTTTTTTGATATCTCAAATGCATCTGGAGATCTGGGAGGCTTCTTGCTGTCTGCTGACATTCAAATAATGGAGGTCTATGGCGCCCGAGACAGAAAGGTCCACAAAAGTCCACAAAAACTTGTCAATATTCCTCCATACTGCTCGTCCAATGTAATCCAAGTGTCCTGAGTGGGTAGCATCCAGAATTTACTCGAAACGAAGTCATTTAGAACGTTTTAGAGCCTAAACAGTAGTGTATAGGATTTCCTAATAGCGCCCCCATGCGCGCTCACGATTCTACGGAAGCCGGCAGACCAAACCAGCGCATTCAGCTCGGCAAAGAACTCATGCTCTTCCTCAACACTGAAGTCCTCAGACATTCTTCTTTCGTTGTTTCTTTCTTTGCACAGGTAAACAGCACATTTCTTCTTCTACGCTTGCATTATCGGCAGACCAGACGCTGAATGCGCACCTTCTTCCGGTTTGGTCTGCCGGCTTCCGTAGAATCGTGAGCGCGCATGGGGGCGCTATTAGGAAATCCTATACACTACTGTTTATGCTCTAAAAACATTCTAAATGACTTCGTTTCGAGTAAATTCTGGATGCTACCCACTCAGGACACTTGGAATACATTGGACGAGCAGTATGGAGGAATATTGACACGTTTTTGTGGACTTTTGTGGACCTTTCTGTCTCGGGCGCCATAGACCTCCATTATTTGAATGTCAGCAGACAGCAAGCAGCCTCCCAGATCTCCAGATGCCTTTGAGATATCAAAAAAGTACTCCAGAGTGTTGTTCAGCATGGAGGTGAGTAGAAAATGAAGGCTAATCATGTTTTGGGTGTACTATGAGTAGCTGAAAAACAAAGCACACAGGCAGATATCATAGGGCACCATCTGCTGGACACAGCACAAAATAACTGAATAAAAAACAGCAATTGAATGTATGTTAGTGAGATTTTGGTGAGTTTTGCTTTTGATTTCACAGCTTTATGCTGTAAGGTTATCCGCAGTATTTTGATTTTGCACTCCACCATTTGGAAACATCCCTAGGCTATTTTGTTGTATTTTGTTTCTAAACGTAGGTTATGTATAAACAAATGCCTACACTACCGCTTCTTCTTTCAGTTATGACTTTAACCAAACCATGATGCCAGATGCAGCTAATCTCTGTTTACTTTTCCTGATTTTCAAGTTTGGAGAATCTCCTCTGAAAGGTGAGAAACATATTTATGCTTTTTTTAATGCAGTAACTGTCATGTTCCCCACCCCACTATAGCAGACTATGCATCACTATAGTCTACTATAGTGATGCATCCATCCTTTCATTATTATAATTTCTCCAGTCTTGGCAACAATTAATAAAATCTGAAAATTGAATTATCAACAAATTAATATGATACCTTGAGGTGTGAATTTCCATCAGAAGCCTTGTTAACCATTAAGATAGCTGTACTGTTTGAAATAAAGCTGGCATAGTGCCATCAATGCTGTCAGCTTTATGGGGGGAGTGTAGATTAAAATGTAACAGAAGTACATTTCTAAAACATCTCTAACATTTATTTTATTGCAGCTACTTTTTACATAGGAATATCAGCTAGTTTTAGCTCTACAAGCTTTGTTGTTCTGTCGATATTATCTATCTGTTGAATTTACCACATACAAGAAAAAAAGGAGAAGAAGACTACTGCAAAACTGAATCTACTTCTCCTTTCACATTTTGCAAAAAATATTAAACAGGAAGTTCTGTTTGTAACATGACAATCTATGTGAAGGGCAAAGAGTGTGAATACAAAAGTAAAACAAAAACGTCTTGGTTACACTGAATAAATAACATTAAGCTGAAAAAATGTTCAGGGAAGTGGTCCATTACTGCAGAGTATTGTACAGTGAATTCAGTTTGTGCAAGAAGGTTCTGGGTTCAATTCCTGGTCCAAGGTCTTTCTGCATGGAGTTTGCATATAAGTGCTGTATAAATTACGCAAGCTTGGCGGTTTCTCAAACGTTGTGAAATTCCTCTCAGAGAACACAGAGAGGAAATGAAAATGCTACATTACATAGAGTAAACCAGATATATTTTCATTGTTTCCTGCAGGTGCAGCAGCTGTGGTCCAAACCCAGCAGACTGTAACAGCAGCAGTGGGTGAAGATGCTCCTCTCAGCTGTCAGCTCCTGGAAACTAAAGATGTCCAGCAGGTCACCTGGCAGAAGGTCTTTGGGAGCAAAGAGAGGAATATCTGCTCCTACAGCGAGTATTTTGGTCAAACAGTGAATCCTGACTTTAAAGATAAAGTCCAGTTTACAGAAGCTGGACTGAAGAATTCCTCCATAGTTATCAGGAAGGTTACAGAGCAGGATGAAGGATGTTATCTCTGCTTGTTTAGCATTTACCCTGATGGAGCTCTGATAGGGAGAACCTGCCTGAATGTTTATGGTAAGAACCAGACTGTATTCTAGGATTAACTTCTATAACTAGATGTTGATCATGATGTTTGTTCTCCTCCCAGAGCTGCATGAACCCATCCTTGATGTCAGCATCAATTAAAAGAGATATATACATTTTACGTCTCACTGTATAATTTAATTTAAACATTTATTTGTTTATTG
This sequence comes from Cyprinodon tularosa, assembly GCF_016077235.1. NCBI lineage: Eukaryota > Metazoa > Chordata > Actinopteri > Cyprinodontiformes > Cyprinodontidae > Cyprinodon > Cyprinodon tularosa. The sequence goes on from NW_024039695.1 coordinate 56,220, forward strand.
TATTTTTTTTGGGGGGGGGGGCAATGGTATGCTCATTTATTTTTGGAGCGTTTATTTATTTCTGTATTTATTTTTAATTATGGCAGGATTGGTCCTCCATAGTTTTGACTAGGAAGAATCTTATTTTATAGAACAAATGGAACAAAAGAGAGGACAGCGCTTCTAATAAATGTCAAATTGGCCTGCCATACCCGTTTCCTGCATTCTCTTTACGCCTCTTCTTTTGGCAGAACCAGTATGATCCAAATGGGTAGGTTCACTTTAAGACAGTTAATTTAATACAAGGTTGCACGGAAGGCACACAGGCCCGCTACAGATGACAGAATCGGTACAATAATTTTGTTGCACAAATCTATTATTCTAATCAAGACAATTTAAAACCACACAAACATTAAAATAACATTATTATGTATTTTAAGATATCTGGAATTTAATTACCGTATGAATGTTCAGACGAAACCGAATATATGTTAAAACGGCTTACCATACTCAGCGTCCTTGGAAGACGCAGGACTCGAACAGAGCCCGTCACGCCTTCATTTCGGCTGGAATCCGTTCACGTGACGTCACACCAAAATAGGATCCACAAGTGTCTGGGTTCCAGCGCAGCAGTAAACATCAGGAAGGGGAGAAAAAAATTACAGGAGGGTGATAAATGAACCGCAAAATGCGCCCCGCTGTTATAATCAGCTGTTTTCTAATGAACACCATCATTCAGACAGGTGAGAGATGATTTGTTTTTCTTTATTAACTCTTCCTATTCCTTCCTCTATTTTTCAACATAAACATCTAGAAACAGCCGGTGGTTTCGGTTTGTTATTTATTTTTTTTTTCGGATTTTTATTTTTTTAAGCATTATGGGACCCCTGTTTTATTGGTACATTAATGTAGTGAAACTTGTGTACCAAAATTGAAACAATATTATCACTCCTTTTATAAATGACCTTTAGTCATAATGTAGAACAAGCTTTCTGTTTAGAGCAGCTTCCTTCCTGGTATTTTGAAGGTCTGATCTAACTGGATCAGACAAGTTTGGTCACTGAAATTATAGCCGATGGTCACTAAAAATAATTTGTTACCCTGAAGCCACTTTTTAAATAACAGCAGGCAACAAATAAAGTCTTTATCTTGGAAGACTCAATCTTTATCCAGGCTTTCCAGATGATGTGTAGAAATTTTTGCCTGAATATTTCCTATTATTTGTCATGACTATGCCTTATTTAAGATTTTAATGAATTAATAATTTATTTTCTGTGTACGTAATGGATGTTTATAATGATTTTACTGCACATTTGTTCTGTTTTAATGATGTAAAGCACTTTGAATTCCCTTGCCACTGAAGTGTGCTCTGCATTTCGATTTGCTTTAGTGTAACCTTTCTAAGGTTTAGGGCTACAGTACTTCATAGTTGCTAAGTCGGCATTCAAACTTCACTCATAAACAGATTTTTTATTCTTTTCTTTTTTTGCCCTTTTTAAATCTTTATAAATTACAAAAAAAGAGAAACAGAATAAAATTTAATTTCAAAGTAAGTAACTTTTTTCAGAAGATGTTGAGGGTCCCCCATGTGGTCCTGGAGGGCTCCTTGGTGCCTGTTGGCACTGCATTGGTGACCCCTACTGTAAAGTAATAGGCCTAATTGAAGTTATTTACAGTCTGTTATTTAGCAAAACCCAAACATAACATGACTGCTACATCTCTTTTGGGATGCATTTCTCAGAGTTGGACATTTCTTCCACCAAATCTACAGATGGTCAGAACACCAAATCACTTTAGTTTTTTCAGACCTAAAGGACAGGCATCACAAATGTAGGAAGTTGTTTGTTCCAGGATGTTTTTTGCAAACTGTAATCTGGCTTTTCTCTCTGACTAACCTTCGACCCCAATTCTTTGCAGAACATGCTTCTATGAGAAGCTGAGAAGAGAGTTTGGTACCTAGTCTTTTACGTAATTGCAAAAAATCAACATTATGATGGCCATCACTGAAAGAACCTATAAATAAAAAATCTAAATCTATGGTGAGTTATGTTGAGCTGTTATTAGATTCAATAGAGCTGTAATAAAAAAAAATCTGATGTAAGCAGTTTCTTCTGTGTCACATGCTTGTCAGGAGGCCAAGCAGTCTTGGAGGTGGGACCCAAACTGGTTGCAAGAAGAACATGCTTTGTAGAGTTTTCAGCAGACAGAACTTTCATTTCTTGTTGTGCAGGACATCAACCAAACCACACCAACCAAGAAAAATGGCAGACATGTTTCTTAAGTAGAGGAGGAACTAAATTGGAAGAAACCAATTTTAAAAGGCTGTTCAGCTTCACAATAAGAAGAAAAGGACATTTTGGTTTAAACAAACAACTACTTAAGAAATACTTTTACCAATAAATACAGAAACAAATATTTTAATTCAATCCAAACAAATACTCAAACTCAATACAGAAAACACCATACATCAGATCAACCTCCCCCCTCTTCAATTATCCCATGGTACAGTCCTGTACACACCTGCTTGGAGAGTGAAACAGCAGAGGTGAGTATTTCAAAATATTTTAAATCTTAAGCCATGAATGTCCCTTTTATAAATAAACAAAAACAAAATATTGTAGAGTGAAATCAATTTACCTTTTTACAAAAATAAAAACAAGATATGGCCAACCAAAGAACCACAACCCAAACAAATCCACTTCACCCAAAACAACAAAAATAAACCAATGTAGAAAACCAGATCCTGTGTTTAGCTGCTACTTTGGCCAATATACAAGTAACAATGGCTCATTGTTACATTCGGTCTAAGCTGTAAAATTTTGCTCGACCAAATTCGTCTTCCGCCTCCTGATGCAGATGAAGTTTGGTCAACAAGATAAATCAGAACAAAGCAGCTGATTTTTTATAGGAGTTAAATGATTAAGTTGCATTTTTTCTGCCAGTATAACATACAATGTATTTCAGCACATGACTTATACACACATGAGTAATACAACAAACACTACAAAAATGACAGCATCATCCGCTTGATAATAAATTAGTACATTGACATTTCACAGTGAATTACTTTCCATTTACTCTATTTTCTATTTTCTTACACTAGACACAATGTCAAAGGCTAACTCAGTCAATGTCAGACTAATGTTATGCTACATAATATACTATGGGATACATCGGCATATATATGGATTTTCTTGGTCAGTACATCCACTGACTGTGAAATTACCTGTGGAACGTCTTCCCACAGCCGGCAAACTGCTTGTTTTTGCAGCCAAATGCTACACACTTAGGCATTTTTGCTGTGTGTCTCCATGGGAGTGGGGAGTACCCGCATGGTAGACGGTGGCTTCACTTTTTTCGGGCTATCAGCAACTCAGTAGAGATGAGTGGCGCAGGCTGACACGGACTTATAACTAAATCCCGGCTGATGGCGGCTCCTCCATCACAGTGATATATTGCTCTGTGAACACATTCCCAACTGGCTGTGTAAGGACAACAAACTAAAGTATGAATCAAGTTTAAAGCATGGTATGTAAACTTTGCACGTATCATGAAATACATTCATCACAACTTCTGTTCTTAGTTATTAACAAAAAAAGTCAAAGTTAAACACGCTTCAGGTAAAATCTCTTGTCTAAACCAGGTACAAAAAAGGAATGATAAATGGTTAAAAAAGCATAATCAATAAAATCACAGTTCAACATTGATGTCATATCTTGAAGAATATGGAATGAGGTCAAATTAGCTTTTAATTCATTTAGAGCAATTAATTTAAACCAATTTATAATGCAAATGCAAGAAGCAAATAAAACATTATTTGCTAAAATAACATTTTATATTATTTGCTTAGTCAAAAATTATGTAATTTTATTTGAGTTATATTTAGCCTTCTGTAATTGAGCCAGTGACTAGCAGAGATTATGGGACTCTTCTTAGGGGACTCTTGGTCATATTTTGTTAATAAAATGTGTTGAGCATGAGAAAAAGAGCAAACTTTAATCTTATATTAGTTTTTAAAACCCTTATGAATTAAATTTTGATTTAGCTTTTTGAACAACTGCTGAAAGCAGTTCTGCATGGGAACAAAGCTTGTTGTCGAAACATTTAAATAACAAGCTTTATTGAAAACTCTAAGTTAGTTAACCATGAAATCATTGAAACTCTTGAGTTTTCCATTTCATGAAAAGATATTACTCAACCTCTCTCTGTTACCGTAGCAACATTCTCCTTAGAGCTGTGGTTCTCAGAAACCTCTTTTGCATGTTTTAGATATCTCTCTGTTCTCAAATAACTGATTCAATTAGGGCTCCTCATCTTCAACCGAGTGCTGTAGAACCATGTTAATCATCCATTATTTTCTGGTGTGATGCAACTAGTATTTACTGTGTAATGGAAAAATGAGAAGAGACCCCATGAGATGATGCACAGGTCCTACTTGTTCAAAAACAATATTTTTATACTTCATCTTCATCTGCTGAAAGGTATGCTTCTCCGCTGTGGGAATGAATCTAACTAGCATACACTGATACACTACCATTCACGCAGTATACTAGTTTTTCCCTGTCATGTTGTATTTGTTAAAACAGACTGTAGGCAGACATCGAAGAAATTCTTCCCATCTAAAATAAATAATCTGAATGTCTGTAAATTAATTTTAGATCTCCATATTCCTCTTGTGTGTCTGTACTATAAGTTATGTGTAATCTGATTTGCAAATGTGTAAGAAATCCACAAATACTCAGATTTACAATGTGTGTTTCTTTACAGATTTACAAATGTATTGATCAGTCTGTAAACACACAGAGACACTTAAGTCTGAAGTCTTTTTTCCCCTCAACACCCAGAAATACAGACCAATCATTGGTTTAAGTCAAGCGGTTTCTCGGTTGGCTTTCTATACACACATGATTTTTTACAAGGCAAGGCAAATTTATTTTTATAGCACAATTCAGTACAAAGACAATGCAAAGTTTTTTACATGATTAAAATATAGGAAAATAAAACAGAATCAAAGCAAGTAGAAAAAAAATTAAAATAGAAAAAAAAAATAATAATAAAATAAAAAATAAAACTTCTGCTATGGGATATCTGCAAATGCTTAGAGAGGATTTGTTTGTGTAAAATCTGGATTTGTTGACCTGAGCGCAGGCTCACTTGCTCACAGGCTTACTGTCTGTGTCTTCCTTCCTTACTTTTTTTCCTGCTACGAGAGTTCACGTGTTAAGGAAAGGTGGCTATGTGGTTGTAGGTGCAGCAAGTTGTGCTAAACTCCCACAGCCAGAAGACACAGCCGGATTCACAAATCTCCTCACACATTTTCAAATCCCTCTGCACACAGACACAAATCAAGATAGAGACACACAACTCCCTGCACAAATTTGCAAATTATATTGCAACAATAATGCCCTCATAACACCTTGACACTTCTGGATGCTCAATGCTCAGCTGTTCTTGCTAAGTTCTGGCGTTACAAGCTAGAGAGCAGATTCTTTGCATTGAAAAGTTGGGGGAAAAAAGTAGTTATAACACATTTTTAGTGAGAAAGATTGCCTCAAAGCAATCTGAGCAGTCAATTAATCAGGATTATGATCCTACTGAAATATTCTCTTCTCTGAAGCCTGCAAGGTTGTCTGGAATTTCCCGTTGTCATTAGCAGCTAAAAGTAAATCTTTTAGCTGCTAATGATGCCTCTTGATGCTGCTTGACTGCATGGGAGAATGAGAGTATCCTTTGTAATTTAAGCCAGTGTTCTCAAGCATAAACACATCATAATTTCAGTGAATTAATCACATCATTGTCAAAGTGGAGGAATGGTGGCCCATCCATTTTAACTAAAGCTTTGGTTTCCAGACTTGTTCAGGCAGATAGGTTATCAATAGGTTTGATCGACAGTATCTTGCTGCCATTATGATGTAAAATCATCAGAAGTGCAGTAGTTTACTTCATTTTAGCAAATATTTCTATTCCTGTTTAATAGTGTGGAATCAGTGGTGTGCTTTAGAGTCCTGCACGGGTCGAGTTTTACGAACCCGCACCCGCCCGAACCCGTTAGGATGACAACCGAACCCGACCCGTCACCCGCGGATATCTTCAATTCAAATCCAAACCCGACCCGACCCGTTGATATTTAACCCGCAACCCGACCCGTTAACACATCAAGTAATAGGCTATAGTACGCTGTGCTGCAGAACAGCGCCATTAACACTGACGTGTATGCACTGACTGTGGCCTTTTTGGAGGGAAGCCCACACTGCCGGCAGGGCTTTAAGCTACAACAAGGGTGACACCAGTGCCTGATTAATATAACATTTCTGATGTCCATAACAACACACACGAATAAAAAAAAAAAATCACCAACTACCCGCCTGCACTAAAAAAATATCCGCCCGACCCCGCGTACCCGTTTATTTTTATTTATGTATTTTTCACCCGTAAAAGAGCATTTTAGCAGGTGACCCGTCGGGGACCCGCGGGTACCCGACCCGTTGCAGGACTCTAGTGTGCTTCATAACCTTTATTGTCAGATTTTAATATGTTCTAGAAGCTGCTTTAAGACCAAATCAGTGTTATTTGGTCTGATATGTTATTTTCAGGGCTGCTCAGTGGCACAGCACTGCTGCCTTGCAGCAAGAAGGTTCTGGGTATGATTCCTGGCCTGGGGTCTTTCTGCATGGAGTTTGCATGTTCTCCCTGAGCATGTGTGGGTTCTCTCCAGGTACTCCGGTTTCCTCCCAAAGTCCAAAAACATGACTGTTAGGTTAATTGGCTTCTATAAATTCTCCTTATTTGTGTGTGTGTGAGTGGTTGTTTGCCCTGCAATGGACTGGCGACCTGTCCAGGGTCTACCCTGCCTCTTGCCCTTTGATAGCTGGAGAAAGGTGCCAGCCCCCCTCGCGAAAGCGTGTTAGAAGATCGATGGATGGATGTTATTTTAACTATATTCATCGGCAACATTCAATATGGATTCTATATAAAGCTGATGGACTGATCACATCTCAAGGCCTTATTAGAGGCTCAGGGGAGGATTTAAGTTGTGAAAGGGATGTTTTTTTATACTGTTAGTGTAAATTATGCCAAGCTATAGGTATGGGTATTACTAAACTGTTATGAAATTCTTAGTAAACAGAGAGGAAATGAAAGTACTCCGATAGAATGCTAGATAATATAAATAAAGTTACATTGATCTATTTCTTTGTTTTTTTGCAGGTGCAGCAGCTGTAGTCAAAACCCAGCAGACTGTATCAACAGCAGTGGGTGAAGATGCTCCTCTCAGCTGTCAGCTCCTGGGAACCAAAGGTGTCCAGCAGGTCACCTGGCAGAAGGACTTTGGGAACAAAGAGAGGAATATCTGCTCCTACAGCGAGTATTTTGGTCAAACAGTGAATCCTGACTTTAAAGATAAAGTCCAGTTTACAGAAGCTGGACTGAAGAATTCCTCCATAGTTATCAGGAATGTTACAGAGCAGGATGAAGGATATTATTTCTGCTTGTTCAACATCTACCCTGATGTAGCTCTGATAGGGAGAACCTGCCTGAATGTTTATGGTAAAAACCAGACTGTATTCCAGGATTTACTTCTATAACTAGATGTTGATCATTATGTTTATTTTCTTCCCAGAGCTGCATGAACCCATCCTTGATGTCAGCAGATCAAAGTCTCCTGCAGAGTCAGTTGTGTCCTGTTCAGCCACAGGTCGACCTGCTCCCACTGTAACACTGACTGTTCTACAGCAGAACCTCAGCTTCTCCCACTACAACAGCAGCAGTGTGACCCACAGCAACGGTACAGTCACCGTCACCACCACAGCTCTGCTGTCAGCTTCCAGCAGCACACAGGTTGGATGTTCAGTGTCAGTGCTCTCTGCTGCTCCCAGAGAGAAGCTGATCACCGTTCCTGGAGTTAAAGGAACATCTGATGATGGTGAGGAACTCTTAGAGATACAGAGATTGTTTATGTCTATCTTTATGACCATACAGCGACACAGTTTAATGAATTTTATTGAGTTTTAGACCAATACAATCAGATAATGAATGGAAAGAGAAGTACAAATCTAACCTAATAAAATCTCATTAAAATCTAGGGCTGTCCTGATACAGCTTAGTTATTTGTGATAAGATACCAATATGGAGCTTTGAGTATTGACCAATACTGATATTGACCTGATAGAATATAAGCATGAATCATAGATGCTTTCTATACTTATTACATACTGTAAAATGTTAGCAAAGGTTTAATAAAGCGATATTATGACAAACTTTAAACAGAAGCAGATTGGTTTCTATCAGCATAAAAATATCATAGATTTTAGATGCAGGTTGATAAAATAGAAGATTAGTTTTTTGGACAATATCAGATCAATATCTGAAATTTATATCCCATCGTAACACCACTACTAAAACCTGCTGTTTGTGGGTGTATCAGGGGAAAATGTGGAAAACTTACAACTTGAATGGTTCAGACTTTTACTTATAGGCTCTGTGAATTAATTGCAGACCTGTTTCTTATTTTCTGTTTATTTTTTATTAGTTTTGGAAAAACAATCAGAATCATCACTTAGAGATTCCAGTAAGTTATGTTCAGATTCTCAGATTGTTTAGTTTTTTCTCAGTTTGTTCTATTGTTGAGGAAAAAAATAATCTTCTTTCTCCAGGATGGCCTTTAATTCTTCCATTGCTAATGATGGTTATCATTGGTATTTTTCTTCTTAGTTTTCAACAAAGGTACGTCTATGAATTATTGATTTTTACCTTAATAAAATCACAGTAACTTCTGTTGCTAATTGTTTTATATAATTGTTCTTCATTATTTTATTTTTTTTTTTTTTTCAAATCTTTGCTTGTGTGGTATATACTGTAAATCCTATCTTTTACTTCTTTTAAAGCTTCTTAGTTTCTTCTTTTTTCCATTTTCCTTTAATGCCAGACAGCAAAGCAGTGTTGGAAAGAAGCTCAGGAAATGAACATCTGAAAAACAGACAAAACAGCAAGTCGTGACCATGAAAAACAGAAACAACTTCATTTTAACTGTAGTTTAACAGTAACTGAGCAACACGTGGTCAAACTGATTAGGCAGCTAAACCTAAACTAGACTGGATAAAAGCTGGAGACAGAACTGATAATGTAGACATGCCGTTAGACAATCCTCAATCGCCTCCTGAGTATCTGCACGTACGTGCCTGATTGTTTAAATGTTTCTAATTTTAAGAAAACTGTTGCTTCTTTCAGGGTTTACACATTTTAATTTCAGTCAGGTTTTTTCAAGTTTTGTATTAAAAACAAGTTTTGATAGCCATTAACTTTGAAAAAGAAAACCATACTGCCCAATGTTGGAGGAAGAGAGATAACCACCTGTTAAATGTTTTTTTTTTATTGTATTTCCAAATATTTTGGTGATTAGCCTTTTTAGTATTTAATCAGTTGAGATAACAACAACAATAATAATAATGATAATCACCATCATCATAATAATCATAATGTGACATGAGTGTCATGATGACATTATATGTGTTTGGAAGGGAATTGAATTATATTATGTCCCTGTTTTACTGTAGTTAGTGTAAGATTGATAGAAAAGAAGAGGAAGAAGATTAAATGAGAGCAGAGGAAAAAAGGGACACTGATAGAAAGAACAGTTGGAGAGAAGGGGAAATCTACTTAGAAGATTTAAATAGAGAGCAGGCAGAATATATGGATAGATATATTTTCTTTTTTTTTATAATCTCTGCTGATCTGGTATCTACTGTATATTTCCTAAACATTATAAATCATATTTATTTCATTTTATTTCTCTTTAAGGCGAGACAACTCTGCAGCGTTGGAAAAAAACACACTAAGACTCTGCTGATGTGGAAGTGAACCAGCTCTGCTGTACTGACCAGCTGTCATTTTGAACCACAAAGCTTCAAGGACAAGAAGCAAACAGGAAGTATGCAGTTTTATGAAGTGACTGATTTTTATCAAAAATGTGATTTAATCCAAATGTCCAACTATGGTTGTTGCCCCAAGTATGATTGTAAACATGAAGCACTTTAAGTCTCAGACACTGACTGATTTGAGAAAAATGAAGGAAAACAGCTAAAAGTAAAGGATGACCAGAGAGCATTATATGCATCTTTATGTGGAGAAAAAGGTTACCCCAATCATACCCTATTTAAATATGTTTCCAAGGTTGAACCCATTAATTATATAATTTAGTGGTTTCAGTTTTAATTAATTTATATATCAAATTTGTGTTTTTCAGCGTTTTATAAATAATCAACTTTAAATTCAAGCACTTTTTCTACAGTTCTTTTTCTTTGTTTCATGTCGTTCCTGTAATGTTACTAATGAGCAGAAAAACTATAGATTCAGGGAAAATGAAGGAAAACTGGTTCCACTGATACAGTTGCTGCTGCTGTTGTTTTTGTTGTATGAAGGTTTTAATGTTTATTTCTGCTTGTAGATGTTAGTAACAATAGTCAAAGTAAACTGTTACTGTAGGTCTCTAGCTTTTCTTTTGAAAACTTTTCTGCAGGGCGCACTGTTTTCCAAGTGTTATACATTATAGTATTATTGATTAAAAAACCTGAAAGTATTTTTATTTTAAGTCTGTGCTTACATGAACTACATAATGTATTATTCTGTATCCAGTGTCTGAAAGCTTCCATTAGAATGTTATCATGTAAATTCTACCAATAAATATAGACTTTAATAAAAACTGTTTTCATTATGTTTAATCATTTCTAGTACGTATTTGTCTTTTTTTACATTGTTATCTCAGTTGCATTTTAGTGCATCTTAATGCAGAAAAATAAATATATAAATATCTCAAAGAAATGTCATTGAATTAAATATAATTATTACAGTCAGACCTGTGTGGTTCAACTAGTCTCAGCTTAAAGTTTTACATACATCTGCAATAAAATTATTATAATTTTTTTAAGACAACAACCAGCAAAATGTTAGTGTTAATTTCTGATTTAACATTGAAATTATGCATTGAATAGTTTAGAGATTATTGCTAGAAATTAATCAGCAGCAGGAAAACAAGAAAAGCAATACTTGCCATATATACTTGATGCACAGGGGGATATTTTCTAACTATTTCAGTTGTTCCTTTAACTCAGTTTATACATTTAGGTTCTTTTTAGTTTTAACTTCATATAAAATGATAATGATTATTTGCTGGGGAGCTCATCCAGTATGTGTTTAAATCTAACAGAAAGGCATGAAAACAAGTTATTTGGGCCAATCAGGCTTAGTGAAATGTTACGTTGTCATCCATTCAAATTAATGTGCACGTTTTTGAGGAACAAAAGCATTTTTTTTTTTTTTTTTTTTTTTTTTTTTTGCATTTTTAACAAATATGTAGTATTTATTCCAGGGGATGTCAAAGAAAAGCCAGTGAAGTTAAAACTATAAATTTGTACCACCATAAGATTATCCCTGGATGTTCAACACCTGGAACCTTGGAGCAGATCAGCTACAGCAGCAGAGGATCCCACAGATTAACATTCCTGTCAGCTACTGAGAGCAAGAACCTCAGACTGTAGAACAACAGATGCTGTTTAATGAGGTGCTGCTAACAAATCAGCTGTGGGATGCTGTAATGTCAATATTTATCACAATCTCTACACCTAGTTCACACGGTTGTAATTAAAAAATAAGAGGTTCTAACCTGATAGTATTAAACTGCAGGGTGGCAACCGTAGCTCTCATCCTTTATTTCAGTAAAACAGGAAAAGTTCTGAAATGTACAAAAATAAAAATAAAAATTTTCTTTTGCCTTCAATAATAAAGGACATTTATTTCATAACTTTTGATAAATAAAAACACAAAGTTTTAGGTACAAAACATGTCAGCCAAATAAGCACAGCCCATATTCCATGTTTTGGAGACAGCTGGATTAATGGTTTCATTTATCACAGCAAGTCTTCCAGTCCCTAAAGCAGTAAAATAGCCCCAGACCATCACACTACCACCACCATGTTTTACTGTTGGTGTGATGTTCTTTTTCTTAAATGCAGTGTTTCTTTTACACCTTCCCAAAATAAATTCTTGTCTTGTTAGTCTACAGAATATTTTCTGTAGATTTTCTGGGGATCTTTAAGGTGTTCTGAAAAAAGTTCCTTTTGATCAGTAGTGGTTTTATTCATTGAACGCTGCCATGCAGGCTTTTTTTTTTTTTATTACAAGTATATGTTTAACAACCGTTTTCAATGGAATCAGAACATTTAGACTCAGTGAAACAACGAGAGATTTTTCTAAGGAACGTGTTGAAACGAACAAGGAGCTGTTTGCTTTCAGAGGAAGGAGTAGACACTGCTGTCAGCCACCTGCTTTCAAGCAAACGCTCCTGTTTTATTTTTGTTTTTTATCAGTATCACTGGCGATATTCTGCTATAACATGTGAAGGGGGGGAAAAACAACAGAAAAGCTCATCTTTCATAAACAGAAAACCTTACTGATTTCACGTTCAGTACGTTGGAATTGAGGCGGAGTGAGCTCGGTCAGCTCTTCCTACTGCTACGAGGAGAGGTGTCGTGCCGTGCCAAGAGGTGTCTTGGCACGGCACCTCTCCTGAGCGAGAAAGCGGTTTAACGTAACGTTTTGCATTTATATCAACAAAAAAGTTTTAAGTGTAAGAAAACGTCAAGGCATAAAACAAATCCATCTTTTTGTCAGTGGAGTAGAGAAACAAATGATGTCACAAGTTTTTTGTTTGTTTGTTTGTTTGTTTCTTTGTTTTTTATGAACAAAGTAGCAAAACATGGTCCGTGTAAAAAGCGCCGGAAGGAAAAATGTGGTTAGACAAACCGTTCAGAGAAAAACAAAGCATGGAGACATAGTAAAATAGTAAACTCTACAATCAACCCTGCATGTTTTATATATGTCCTGTACTTTGATTTCTAATATAAATGATTAACTTTTATACACTGCAAGTATAGTGTATGGGCCATTTTTTATTGTTTTATTTCTAAACGTATGCCTCCCATTGGTTATTCATCAGGTTTCTTTCTTTGTCTCCACCCCATCCTCAGTAATGACTTCAACTCGCCACGATGCCACATGGAGCTACTTTGTGTAATTTTCTTAATTTTAAACTGTGGAGCATCACAGCTGAAAGGTGAGAATAATCACTGTTTATGCTTTTTTTATGCAGGAAGTTGGATGTTTTATCCCTGCCAATGCTCAGTCTTCTATTTGTGATTTATCATTTCATTATTATTTTTTTCTGTCTAGTCCAATCTGATTTAAGAAAATTAATCAAAATCTTTGTTTACATACAACAAGATGCTCTGAGGTGTGAATTTCTTGCAGAATCTTTGTTGAATAATAAAACCGTCTGTTCAGTCTAGACAAAGCTGGCACAGTTCCAACCATGCTGTCAGTTTTACTATGAACTCTTCTCATTCAGAAATCTACTTAAGTTACTTAAATAGATGCTCCTCTTATGGTAGTTTTATTGCATCTACTTAAATCATATTTGATATTCAGTGCAGTTTTAGTTCCATGAGCTGACTTGTTCTGTTGATGTTTTCTATCAGTTAGATCTAAAAGGCAAGAGGGTAAAAGTGTAATAATTTCAGGGCAATATGCAGGGCCCAATAAATACATAATCTTTATGACTTTTGAATAGCCTAGGCTGTGCATTTATCTGTCCCTTTTCCCCTGCAGGACATTTCAGGCATTATAAACTTGATTTTTCTTTTGAAACTTCTATCTAAGCGAATAGAAATGTGTCACAAAAGGCATTCCAGTATAACTGAAATAAGTTGCTTCGTATTTACTTAAGTATTTAAAGTAGATACCCAAGAGCTATTACATTATTATGTTCATGAAGTTTCCTGATCTGTTCATGCTTGTTATGGGAAGCAGGCTTTTTAAAATATTTCTATTATTATCATCTGCAGAATTGGATGGAAAATAAAGGGAGGAGATAATTGGATTAGAGTGATGGACAAGAGACTGATATAAAATATGAAGGGCAGGAGCATTGGAACCACTGTGTTAGATCAATGTAGATTTTAAGTTTTGGGCAAACAGTGAAGTTCGTTAAACTGTCAAATCTAACTGGAGGAACAGGGAGAGCCAGATTTAAGGAAAATAATACAGACTGTTCCTGAAAAACAGGCTTTACAGGAAAATAACTAAAACAGATTAAAAAAAAAAAAACAGGAGGGTATCAACCTCTGATATGTTAAAGCAGACCAAATATGGTGGTTGGGAATACAACCTGCTAATCTTTGCATCCTTTAAAGCTACTTCATTTCTAGCTGTAATGATGAGACCACCTAGCCATACCATTAAGATCATTTTTTCACTATTTTTCTTTTTAGAATACAAACACTGATTGCTTGGATATTGCTTGTAGTCATCTTCAATCAAATATGCATGCGGTGAAGCATTACAGTTTCTCCCAGACCATTTTAAACCATACAGACACCTTTTTAGTTCATATGACTGTATTTTAACCACCTATCTTAAAACCTTCAGGTGGAATTATTTGCTTTTCATCAGTGGTTTCTATGTAAATATCTGGTCTTAACATCCATGTAGTTTTTGCTGTGCTGCTTTTATCACTGCTCTCATGCTTGTGATGTCTCCCATTGTGAAAGTTCCTCTTCATCATGTGCCCTGGATGATTGTCAAACATGAAGTCTTAGTATATTACCAACAGTAACCTTAGAAACGGTGGTCCCAGCTCATTTCAGGTCATGGACCAGCTCCTACTGATCCTAGGATCACTGAGAGCCCACAAGGTGAGATCTGGCATGGAGTCGCCGTCCGAGAGAGATTGACAATAATGTTCATCTTCATCCTTTTTATAATAATGGGCTCTATGCACAGCTCCACTACTTCCTGAATTTAAGGCAGCTCCTTTGTTTCCTGTCTTTCATTACTGGACGAACTGATTAATCCAGGTGTGTCTGGCCAGTTACTTAGGTCATACACACCTGGATTAATCAGTGCATCCAATCATGAAAGACAGGAAACAAAGGAGCTGCATTAAATTCAGGAAGTAGTGGAGCTGTGCATAGAGCCTATTGCTCCAACAGTTGATCTTTTTTTTTACCAAGTTGCTCTGCAATTGCACCGTAGCCCTTTCCAGCATTGTGGGAGTCTACAATTCTGTTTCTGGTGTCTTTGGACAGCTCTTTGGTCTTAGCCATGTATGTGGCTGTTGTCTTACTGATTGATGGACAGTTCTCTTTGTGCAGATAAAAATTTCTCTCATGCTGGACATGCAACTAGGATGAAAATTTCAGATTCCTTCATGATTTGAAAGTAGGAGAATTTGCAAAATGGCAGGGTGTTCAAATAAATATTTTCCTCTGTATAATTTGCCTGTATCAAAGTCCCTTAATTTGGCTAGCACATGAGGTTTTATCATGAATCTATAATTGTTGTGCGATAATCATATATTCAACCCCCACCCCCCATGAAGGGGCAGCAAAGATGTTATTTATTCAAATAATATTCAGACTCTATGAACACATCCCCAACTGGCTGTGAAGGGACAACAAATTAAAGTATGAATCAAGTTTAAATTATGGTATAACTTTGCACATATCATGGAATAAATTTACCACAACTTCTATCCAAAATATAGGAAGTTATTAACAAAACAAATAAAGTCATAGTCAAATAGATTTCAGTTAAAAAAACTCTTGACTAAATAAGTGAAACTCAATTAAGTACATGGTACAAAAACAAAATGAAATGACAAATGGTTAAATAAACGTAATCAGTGAGAATCATAGTTTAATGTGGATTTTGTATTTTGAAGAATCTTACATGACGTCAAATTAACTTTTAACTAATTTGGAGCAAATGGAGTGTGTTTACATCAATTAACAATGCAAATCCATGAAGCATATAAAACAATATTTGGTAAAATTAAATTTATTTTGAATATCAGAAATGATTAAACTTTAGTTGACTAATGCTTAACCATCTGTAATTGAGTTAATATGTGTTGAGCATGTGAGAAAGAGCAAACTTTAATGTTATATTTGTGTTAAAAAACTTGTTGAAATACAATTTGTTTTAACTTTATGAACAACTGCTGAAAGCATGTCTGCACGGGGAACCATGGTTTCACTATTAGCTTCTTGTTAGCTTGTTATACAGAACCAGAAACATTTAAATAACCAGGTTTATTGAAAACTCTAGGTTTGTTAACCATGAAATCATTGAAAGTCTTGACTTTTCCATTTCATTAAAACATGTCTCTCCTGTTACAGTATCAACATTCTCTTTAGAGCTGTGGTTCCCAACCCTGTTCTTTAGGAACCCCTGTCCTGCATGTTTTAGATATTTCTCTGTTCTGAAACAACTGATTCAAATTAGGGCTCCTCCTCTGCAACAAAGCGCTGCAGAACCATGTTAATCATCCATTATTTTCTGGTGTGATGCAACTAGTATTTACTGTGTAATGGAAAAATGAGAAGATACCCCATGAGATGATGCACAGGTCCTACCTGTTAAAAAACAAAGTTTTTATACCTCACCTTAATGTGCTGATAGGAACACTTCTCCACTGTGAGATTGCACCTAAATAGCATACAATGATACACTATCATTCATGCAGTATAATAGTTTTTTTCCGGTTACTGTTGCCATGGTTAAAACAGACTGTAAGCAAGCATAGCTTCAGAGAAAATAATATTTTAGGAGGATCATAACCGCGATGAACTGACTGCACAGATCACTTTGAGGCAATCTTTCTCACTTAAAAATGTGTTAAAACTACTTTTTTTCCAACTGATCAAAGCAAATAAAGCCAATCTGCTCTCTAGCTTGTAACGGCAGAACTTAGCAGCAGCAACCAGAGCATTCAGCATCCAGAAGCGTCAAGGTCTCTTTACCAGTGTTTGAACCAGCATCAAAGTTTTGGTGTTTAAGAGTTTTTGACACCCAGAAAGCATTGGGTGTGAAGTCACCATTAGAAGAGGTTCACATCAGCGAGACATCATGAATAAAAGCCACAGCTTCGGTTTCCTAAGTTATTCAGGCAGATCCCTGCTATGTTCCAACCACAGCATTGCATAATTTTTATGTCTAGTTCCTGGTTTTATAAAGTTATCACTCTAAAAGATCAGGTTGTCAATGGATTTGATCGACAGTATCTGGCTGCCATTAGGATGTAAAATCATCAGAAGTGCAGTGGTTTACTTCGTTTTAGCAAATATTTCTATTCCTGTGTGGAATCTGTGGTGTGCTTTATAACCTTTAATGTTAGATTTTAAAATGTTTGATAATCTGCTTCCAGAGAGGAAATCACTCTAATAGAATGATAGATAATATACATAAAGTTACATTGATCTATTTCTTTGCTTTTTACAGGTCTAGCAGCTGTGGTCCAAACCCAGCTGAATGTCTTCGCAGCAGAGGGTGAAGATGCTCCTCTAGGCTGTCAGCTTCTGGAAACTAAAGATGTCCACCAGGTCACCTGGCAGAAGGTCATTGGGAGGAAAGAGAGGAATATCTGCTCCTACAGCGAGTATTTTGGTCAAACAGTGAATCCTGACTTTAAAGATAAAGTCCAGTTTACAGAAGCTGGACTGAAGAATTCCTCCATAGTTATCAGGAAAGTTACAGAGCAGGATGAAGGATGTTATCTCTGCTTGTTCAGCATCTACCCTGATGGAGCTCTGATTGGGAGAACCTGCCTGAATGTTTATGGTAAGAACCAGACTGTATTCCAGGATTAACTTCTTTACTAGATGTTGATCATGATGTTTGTTCTCATCCCAGAGCTACATGAACCCATCCTTGATGTCAGCAGATCAAAGTCTCCTACAGAGTCAGTTGTGTCCTGTTCAGTCACAGGTCGACCTGCTCCCACTGTAACACTGACTGTTCTACAGCAGAACCTCAGCTTCTCCCACTACAACAGCAGCAGTGTGACCCACAGCAACGGTACAGTCACCGTCACCACCACAGCTCTGCTGTCAGCTTCCAGCAGCACACAGGTTGGATGTTCAGTGTCAGTGCTCTCTGCTGCCCCCAGAGAGAAGCTGATCACCATTCCTGGAGTTAAAGGAACATCTGATGATGGTGAGGAACTCTTAGAGCCTGAAAGATACATAGATTGTTCATGTCTATCTTTTATGACCATACAGCGACACATTTTGATGCATTTTATTGAGTTTTAGACAATACAATCAGATAATGATTTGGAAGAAGTAAAAATCTAACCTAATAAAATCTCATTAAAATCTAGGGCTGTCCTGATACAACTTTTTCATTTGTAATAAGACACCAATATTGGAGCTTTTAGAATTGACCAATACTGATATTGACCTGATATGATATAAGCATGAATCATAGATTCTTTTATATCTTATTACGTACTGTAGAATGTTAGCAAAGGTTTGATAAGGTGATATTATCAACAGAAGCAGATTGTTCCTATTAGCATAAAAATATCATAGATTTTAGATGCAGGTTGATAAAATAGAAGATTTGTTTTTTGGACAATATCAGATCAATATCTGATATTTTATATCCCATCGTAACACCACTACTAAAACCTGCTGTTGGTGGGTTTATCGGAGAAAATGTGGAAAACTTACAACTTGAATGGTTCAGACTTTAAGTTTTAGGCTCTGTGAATGAAATGCACACCTGTTTCTGATTTTCTATTTTATTTTTTATCAGGTTTAGAAAAACAATCAGAATCCTCTCTCAGAGATTCCAGTAAGTTATATTCAGATTCTCACATTGTTTAGGTTTTTTCCCACTTTGTTCTATTGTTGAGAAAAATTATATCTTCTTTCTCCAGGATGGCCTTTAATTTTTCCATTCCTGATGCTGATGATGGTTATCATTGGTATTTTCCTGCGTCGTTTTCAGCAAAGGTACGTCTATGAATTATTGATTTTTTACCTTAATAAAATTACGTACAGTAACATTTGTCACTAAATTTTTATATAATTGTTCTTCAGTTATTCACAGGAATTGATAACCATTACAAGATGCTACTCTCAGTTATAAGTAAGTATTTTTTTTTTTTATTCCTCAGTGATATGGATAGATATATTTCTTTTTTTTTTTTTTTTTTTTACGATCTCTGCTGGTGTGGTTTATACTATAAATCATATCTTTTACTCATTTTAAAGCTCTTTACAGTAGTTTCTTCTTTTTTCCATTTTCCCTTAAGGCAACATTTGTTGCTAATTCATATAATTGTTCTTCAATTATTCACAGGAATCAAAATCCAAGATGCTACCTTTAGATATATTTTTTTTATTTCTCAGTTATAGTGATATATATTTTTTCTTTTTTTTTAGAACCTCTACTGATCTGATATATCCTGTATATTTCCTGAACATTATAAATCATATTTTTTTCTCCTGTTTAAGCCAATTAGTTTATTTTTTGTACTTTCCTTTAAGGCAAGACACTTCTGCAGCGTTGGAAAAACACAAACTCAGACTACAAACATCTGAAGAAACACAAAGACAAAACAGTGATTCTGAGTCATGACCATGCAAAACAGAAACACTTCAGTTTAATCACTGTTGTTTGATTATTAGCAGTAACCCAGGCCAGGCCAAGCTGCTAAGTCAGCTAAACCTAAACTACACTTGACCAAAGCTGTTTTCATCTTTCAGCTGTCTTACTTTTATCACATTTTTGACCTCTGGGGGATGCCATATTTTAGGGTTATGATACTGGAGGATCTAATCAAAGCAGACATAATAGAAAGAATTGATCTTTGAGTATTAGTGGAAGCAGCCAGAATTTCTCATTTAAACAGCAACTCATTTCTACAGTAATCTGATCCTGTCATTCCTGCCACATTTGAGATACAGATCTTTTTACTGATGTTAAATTCAAGATGATGGAAGGAAAGTTGTTTTTTTTTTCAGTTTTTACAGCACTAGTGGATCGTTTTTTTTTTTGGAAAGTAGGCTGACAGGAAAGGGGGCATGAAAGAGTATGATTCGAACCTGGGTCAGCCGCGTGAGGTCTAAGGCCTCCATACATGGGTCGTGCTGGCTAACGCTGCGCCACCTGCATGACCAGAAGGAAAGTTTTAAAGAGTTATAAAAAAATATGTTAATCTTGAGTAAAACTATTGCATGGTATGGTTTATTTGAAATGGAAGAACATGAGGCTAATTTTTTCAGGGTAAAACAAACTGAACATACTTTTGGTTGAATCATCTCATCAATGTTCATCCAGCTGATAGATGTTTTATATCAGTTTGTTACCTGCAGAGTCCTCAGATCACCAACCAGCTCTGCTGTACTGACCTGCTGTCATTTTGAACCACAAAGCTTCAAGGACAAGAAGCAAATATGAAGTACCGGTATACAGTTTTATAAGCTGACTGATTTTTATCAAAAATGTGATTTAATCCAATGTCCAACTATAGTTGTTGCCCCAAGCATGATTGTAAACATGAAGCACTTTAAGTCTCAGACATTGACTGATTGGAGGAAGTTGAAGTAAAACAGTTAAAAGTAAAGGATGACCAGTGAGCATTATATCTTTATTTGGAGAAAAAAGTTAACCACAAATACCCTATTTAAATATGTTTCCAAGGTATAATGCATTAAATATATCATTCAATACATTTCAGTTTTAATTCATATATATATTTAATTTGTGTTTCTCTGCATGTTATAAATAATTCACTTTAATTTCAAGCACTTTTTCTACAGTTCTATCTTTCTATTTTTTATGCCATCCCTGTTATGTTACTACTAAGCAGTAAAAAATATAGATTTATATTTAAAGCCCAAGTCTGTGATTATATTTTATATTAATATATGATCTGCTAATATTTAATGTCCAAACAGTTTGACTCGGGTGCATCTCCAGGATGCACTATTCTTTTCAACGTGTTACACATTATAGTATTATGGATTAAAAAACACAAAGGACTTACTTTAAGTGCCTGCTTACATGAACTACATAATGCATTATTCTAAATCCAGTATCTAAAATCTTTCATTAGAATGTTATCATGTAACTTCTACCAATAAATATAGACTTTAATAAAAAACTATTTCATGGTGTTTTATCATTTCTAGTGCATATTTGTCTTTATTTACATTTTTATCTCAGTTGCATTTCAGTGCATAATAATGCAGAATATATATATATATATATATATATATATATATATATGTATGTATATATATATGTATGTATATATATATGTATATATATATGTATGTATATATATATGTATATATATATGTATGTATATATGTATGTATGTATATATATATGTATGTATATATATATGTATATATATATATGTATATATATATATATATGTATATATATATATGTATATATATATATGTATATATATATATATGTATATATATATATATATGTATATGTGTGTGTGTGTGTGTGTGTATATAAGAAATGTCATTGAATTAAATATAATTGTATTATTCTTTCTTCATTATTATAGTCAGACCTGTGTAGTTCAACTAGTCTCAGCTTAAAGTTTTACATTCATCTGCAATAAAATTACTAATTTTATTTTAAGACAACAACCAGCAAAATGTTAGTGTTAATTTCTGATTTAACATTGAAGTTATGCATTGAATAGTTTAGAGATTATTGCTAGAAATTAATCAGCAGCAGGAAAACAAGAAAAGCAATACTTGCCATATATACTTGATGCACAGGGGAATATTTTCAAATTATTTCAGTTGTTCCTTTAACTCAGTTTATTCATTTAGGTGCTTATTATAACTTTATATAAAATGTTAATGATTATTTGCTGTGGAGCTTTTTGAGGATCAACAATGTGTAATATATCTAAAAACCTTCTGGAGTGAACTTTGGTTCAAAGTAAATATGTTGCTTCATCCAGTATGTGTTTAAATCTAACAGAAAGGCATGAAAACCAGTTATTTGGGCCAATCAGGCTGATGAAATGTTACATTGTCATCCATTTAAATTAAAGGAATAGTACACCCAAAACATGATTAGCCTTCATTTTCTACTCACCTCCATGCTGAACAACACTCTGGAGTACTTTTTTGATATCTCAAATGCATCTGGAGATCTGGGAGGCTTCTTGCTGTCTGCTGACATTCAAATAATGGAGGTCCATGGCGCCCGAGACAGAAAGGTCCATAAAAGTCCACAAAAACGTGTCAATATTCCTCCATACTGCTCGTCCAATGTAATCCAAGTGTCCTGAGTGGGTAGCATCCAGAATTTACTCGAAACGAAGTCATTTAGAATGTTTTTAGAGCATAAACAGTAGTGTATAGGATTTCCTAATAGCGCCCCCATGCGCGCTCACGATTCTACGGAAGCCGGCAGACCAAACCGGAAGAAGGTGCGCATTCAGCGTCTGGTCTGCCGATAATGCAAGCGTAGAAGAAGAAATGTGCTGTTTACCTGTGCAAAGAAAGAAACAACGAAAGAAGAATGTCTGAGGACTTCAGTGTTGAGGAAGAGCATGAGTTCTTTGCCGAGCTGAATGCGCTGGTTTGGTCTGCCGGCTTCCGTAGAATCGTGAGCGCGCATGGGGGCGCTATTAGGAAATCCTATACACTACTGTTTAGGCTCTAAAACGTTCTAAATGACTTCGTTTCGAGTAAATTCTGGATGCTACCCACTCAGGACACTTGGATTACATTGGACGAGCAGTATGGAGGAATATTGACAAGTTTTTGTGGACTTTTGTGGACCTTTCTGTCTCGGGCGCCATAGACCTCCATTATTTGAATGTCAGCAGACAGCAAGAAGCCTCCCAGATCTCCAGATGCATTTGAGATATCAAAAAAGTACTCCAGAGTTTTGTTCAGCATGGGGGTGAGTAGAAAATGAAGGCTAATCATGTTTTGGGTGTACTGTTCCTTTAATGTACACGTTTTTGAGAAACAAAAGCATTTTCTGTGTCCTTTTTTTGCATTTTTAACAAATATGTGCTATTTAATACCAGGGGATGCCAAAGAAAAGCCAGTGAAGTTAAAACTATAAATTTGTACCACCAAAAGATCACCATCTCTGGATGTGCAACACCTGGAACCTTGGAGCAGATCAGCTACAGCAGCAGAGGATCCCACAGATTAATATTCCTGTCAGCTACTGAGAGCAAGAACCTCAGACTGTAGAACAACAGATGCTGTTTAATGATGTGCTGCTAACAAATCAACTGTGGGATTCTGGAATCTCAGTATTTATCACAATCTCTACACCGGACAGCTATGTAATAAAAAATAAGAGGTTCTAATCTGATAGTATTAAACTGCAGGGTGGCAACCGTAGCTCTCATCTTTTATTTCAGTAAAAGAGGAAAAGTTCTGAAATGTACAAAAGTAAAAAATGTTTTTCTTTTGCCTTCAATAATAAAGGAGATTTATTCCATAACTTTTGATAAATAAAAAAAACAACAAAGTTTTAGGTACAAAACAGATCAGCCAAATAATTATAGCCTATATTCCATATTTTGGAGACAGCTGGATTAATGGTTTCATTTATCACAGCAAGTCTTCCAGTCCCTAAAGCAGTAAAATAGCCCCAGACCATCACACTACCACCACCATGTTTTACTGTTGGTGTGATGTTCTTTTTCTTAAATGCAGTGTTTCTTTTACACCTTCCCAAAATAAATTCTTGTCTTTTTAGTCTACAGAATATTTTTCCAAAGGTCATGGGGATCTTTAAGATGTTCTGAAAAAAGTTCCTTTTGGTCAGTAATGGTTTTATTCATTGAACGCTGCCATGCAGGCTATGTTAGCCCAGTCTCTGACTTTTAACTCTCTCCAGACAGATAGATCAGTTACTTTTTCTCTCATTTGTTACCAAATTTATTGGCATATCTTCATGATGTCTAGCTTCCGAGGATAACTTTGGTGCTCTTCACTTTGTCAGCCAGGATCCATTTAGTTATTTCTTTTTATTGAGAACAGGTGTTGCAACAATCAGGGCTGGATATCAGGGGTTCTGAGGAGCCAGAAGTCTGAGAAGGCAGGCTGTTGGTAAATAAAGCAGGTTTATTCTCTGTGGCATGACAACAATATTCGCCTGTGAGGAGAGAAACAAAGAAAATGTAATAAGTAGCATGTGGAAGAGAAGGAAATGAAGAACCAGTTACATTAACCAGGAGGAGACAATAATACTTAAAGCAATAATTAAATGTAAGCTTTTTGCATCATATTTTCTTATTTCATTTAAAAGTCATCTGGGTTTTTCAAAAGTAATCCACTCAGATTTTGGATAGTGAATTATTTCAAATCCTGAAAATTGGCTTTTCAATATGGCTCACACTTGGATTAGATCAGATAATCCAATCCTGGTTCTGATCCAGATCAAACGGGTTTTTCAGAAATTGTAGTACGAATGGATAAAATTTTGTTTAAAAAAAATTGGATTAAAATAAACCCGAAGCTCTGATTCAATATCAATTTTAGGCCCAAAATTGAATCACATATTAAAATTTGATCTAAAAAACTTTAATATTTCTCTGTACATTTTTATTTTCATTTTTTTCAACAATCACACTAATGGGCCAAGTTAGCCTGTTTAGCTTTTGATCATAGGTCTACTGCTAAAGATGACACAGAAAGAGAAAATATTCCCCTATTTCAATCAGAGATCATTTAAAAAAAAAAAAAAAAGCTGAATATAGAACAGATGCATATTACTGCCATCTACTGGTTGATGTGCAGCACAGCAGTTATCCTGATGCAGATAATCTGGATTTGGTGATCTCCCAAAGTGGGAATCTGGATCAGTTTGATCCAATCTGACATTTCCTTCTAAATCAGCTACAAACAGAGATGGATTACATGCTTGCAAAACAGCCTTCTGGGCATCAAATAGAAATATACGGCCTGCAAACCTAATCCAAAAAAGAACAAAAAACTTAATAAAGTGACCGTAGTGTTCCACAGTGAGAGGACGACAATTAATAATCAATAAAAAAATATAGTCTGTTTGGGAAATCCTTTTGTCATCTCAAGCTGAAACCCTTCCTTAAAGCTTGCATTCACCATAAATTAAGACTGTTAATTAAATAAATACGGAACCTAATTTATTAAGAACTTTTTCGCAAATCCCACTCAAAACTTGATACATATCAATTCCAATGCTTTGTGTTAAAAACACAGGCACACCTTTTTGGAAATCATTTGTAATCATTGTGCCTAATTAGCATTAAGATAGGCCACGCCTGAGGTGGATGGATTATCTCTGAAAAAGAGTGAAACTGTCTAACACAGTTTCAGAAATTATCTCAACAATTCACCTGTTGTCTCCATATAAAATTATTATATTATATTGTTAATCATTATAATATATTATTTATATAATTATTCGTGGATCTTTGCCATTTTTTTGATCATTTTTTCACTTTTGATGTACTTTATTTTGTACATGCTGTCAAATTAGAAAGTATAAGTATGTCCTCTATTTGAACTTTAACATTTTAATTAGTATAACAGCTGAGAACAATATTTTCTTCAAATCTTAAATAACAGTAACAATTTTAAAAAAAAAAAGATTTCAAGCAGACTCTTGAGATGCAAGAAGGAGCAAAGCAGGTTTATTTTTTTATGCTTTGAAAGAAACAACCAAATGTTTACAGCTCTCTGAACATACAAAGGAATTGACATGGATGTGATTTTATAACACTAACTTAGAGCTTGTGTTACAACTGATGTTTCTACTAAAAAACAAATACATACAATTATTTTAAGAACATTGTTAATGGTTTCCAATAGCCAGAATATCATAAATGGTTTATATCACTCACATTTAATTTGGTAAAGATTGCAGTAAAGCTAATTTCAAGTGGACTTTTATTATTCCTTACAAATAGCGGTAGATGTTTCATAATGCACTGGTAAACCCTTTTTACATGCAACAACAACACGCAGTTTCTTTCTCTTCCCTTCATAGTCACAATCTTTTTTGTGTGTGCAGTCAAGAATTTCCAAGTCTTTGTCACTGCATGTGTATAGCTCATTATTGGCTTTGTGTTTAATTTTGGACTTACAAATTTCTTTTACACCTTCTTCTTTATCAATAATGAACGTATTTTTATTCTTGCAGGCTTTGTTTTTGTTAAGTATTGCCCTATGTTTAATCATAGATGTACATATACCATCTAAGTTTCCATTTGGATCCATTTTTTCCACCATGTGCTTATTTTTAAATTCCTCATAGTTTTGTGTTCTTGTCTTCTTCAACATGACAGACATGCAGAACAGAACAAACAGCAAACGAAGAAGCATTTTTCTTTTCCTTCCCTGAAAGAGGAAACAAAATAGCATTACATTTTAATATTTTCAACAATTAACCATTACAAACTTTAACTTTTAAGATGAAAATGATTATTTGCTATAGTTATATAAATACCCTTTTTCAGAATTTTAAAAAGGCTGATTTTAATTGTTTTGGGTGTCACCTTTTTCATGTTTATACATTATATCAGAGGCAGGTGGGTCATTATTTAATTTTTGTAAAGTAATACTTCTGCACAAAAAAACAAAATCAAAATTTATCAGTTTAACTTGACTATTGACCAACTTATAAATACCTGTATCCACATAATCTGCTGTTAACTAAACAGAAAATCAATTTAAATAAATACATGAAACAAGCATGTGACCCAAATAAAGTTGAAACTATTACTTTAAAAAAGTTACAAATAAATAAATATCTTCAAGCAGACAATTTTTTTTTCCAACCCCATTTTCCTTCTTCTTGAAACATAGCTATGTAACAACAGTAATCCACCAAGAATTAGAAATAAGTAATTGTACTACCTTATTCTTGTCCTCGTAAAGGATTATAAATTTTTGTCGGTTGGTCTAGGTGTTTTATTGAAGCAGGATGCTCTTTTCAAGTCTCAAGTTGCTGAAGCTCTTTGGGATGCCCTCACAAGATGCAGCACACTGAATTAAGCATGTTATATATTGTTCAGAGAATCTGATTGCACATGCAAATGTATGTCATTTTCATACTGAACATAGATCATTGCCAGTTGATACAATTTAATCATGCAAAAGACTTGTCAGGTTCAAACACCTAAAACAAGTGTAACACCACAAAAGCTCATTGGATAATTTGTATCACGCGTAGCCTGGTCCAGGACGCTCTGGAGGGCTATACAATGTTAACAGGAGAAGCAGCGCAAGTGAAGTTGGACACTGTTGTTGGACAACATGCTGTAATTTATAAATGTTTTAAATCAGGTTGGTCCGGATCCGGACGCTGGTTCGCTAATCCATGACCTCTGACCTAGGAGAACAGACAGACCTGTCTTTAGTTACAACCTTCAACCATACTGAAGCACCCTCTGCCAAGTCTTCTCTTTTTATTTCATTAAGGAGCTCCCTAGTTACATGACCATCGCTGCTTTAAAGGGTGGGGAAAAACACGTGGTAAGTATAAGTACAAAAGGTATTAGAAATTATTAAATATGAAAAAACTTTATCACATTTTTTTCCAACAAGACTGAAAGGATTTTCGTGTTGCTATGATGTCCTGTTAAACATGATATGATGTGGCCCTCTTAAAAACACTTCCACAAGGACATGCGATCCAGCCTCCTCTGTGCTGGGAGACTAATGCCCATTTTACAGTACCACTGTGAAACCGATCCATGCCGAGTTCAGATAAAGCTTGGTTCTTACGACCATTTACACATCATGCTAGCACGGTTCCTCCCCTCCTATTGGCGGTCTACCGTACTACAGCTCTCAAGGCGAGAATTATGCAAAGAAAAATGATGGCGGATATAACATTCAGGAACTTCTGTGCCTGGATAACCTCCTCTGCCCAAATTTCAATGAGAGCCTAGGTCTCGGCAACATCCCACATCACACCTCGCTCTTTCGATGCCATTTATTGTTAATAGGCTGATAAGAAGTTTGTGTTGCGAACAGGTGAAGAGATGTTAATCGCAAAGCTGGACATGCCAGAAAACCCACAAAATGACTCAGCTGACTGTAAATAGGAGATGACATGGGTATCTTGCTATCAGAGAACTGAGCCAAAACTGAACCATGCCGAGCCCAACTGTTAAACTAGTACTAGATTTAGCGGTTAGTTTAGTTGGTTTTGTCTGGCACGGTCCTGTTACGTTGAGTTCCATTTACTCTCAAGAGTAATCTCGGTTACCATACTCTGACCTTTCTCGGCAGGGTTTAAAAAAGGGTACCGTAAATTGGGCTTAACGCTATCTACCCACAGACATTCATCCTCTTTGTTGAGGCTCTTTAGCCAGCAACATTAGAGAGACCCCATGAATGGAGGCCTCCGGAATCAGAACCTACTGACTACCAAAGACAAAGTGGACGTGGACTCTCTTTGAGTTCCATAAAAGTAAAAAAAAAAAAACAAAACACTGGAACTGTCTTTCCAAGTTTAAAGACATTTCGCATCCCTTCTAGGAAGATTTCTCTATTCAACATGTCTGGATTAGCTTTGAGTTCCATGCATTTATAGAATAGCCCAACAAAAGCCTTGTTATGGCTTAGAAAACATGCAAATTGAAACCGTAAAAACAGCTCCCACCCTTAATAATGGGAGCCTTTGAGGTCATTGTTGGCCTGCAATGCCCAATACTGGCCAATTCCTCTGAAAAGGCAGTCATTAAGGGTCATTGTTGGCCTAGCTGACCTGGCGAGATATTTCATTCCCCTGCATAGTGATCGCGGTTGAGATGGTAGCAGGAAGGAATCAACTGTGTTGCTGCGTTGTAGGTTTGAGAGCTGAAACCTGAAACCATCCCCTCTCCTTAAGGTTGGTTTTTCTGGGTTTTTTTTTTCTTTTTTAACATACGTAAATGGCTTCCTTCACACCTCTTTCAAACCACCTGTCTTCTCTGTCCAAAATGTGAACATTCTGGTCCTCCAACGAACAAAGTCCAGAGGTTTGTTTTTTAACTTTAACATTTTTGGAATGACTATGACCTGAATGACTGAGAATCCCCACCAGCAGTGTTTTTGAGTATTCAGGTGTAGAAAATCTGGAGGAGTTGGACTGCCTGTGCAACATCTGTAGGGTCCAGGTAGCGCCTCATACTAACAGTAGTGACAGTGACCCGAGCCAAATGCAAAACTGGTGAAAATGAGTCAGAAAAGATAAGGAGGGGAAAAAATGTCAGTGGCCTGCACCTGTAAAACCATTCCTGTTTTGATGGTCGTCTCGTTGCCCCTCTAGTGCACCTGTTGTTAATTTCATTAACACCAAAGCAGCTGAAACTGATTAACAACCCCCTCTACTACTTACCTGACCAAATCAATATCCCAGAAGTTTAATTAACTTAATGGTATACTCTGATTACAAAGTGTTCCTTTAATTTTTTTAATATTTTGTATACCATTTCTCTCTCTAAAAAGAAGAAAATACATTCTAAACTTTAAATGTTTAAAATTACACCTGACAGAAGCAGTTTTAATTCCCTTTACAGGGAAGTGCTATAGTCATCTGTACCTATTATGCAGCGACTTTTAGAATCAGAATCAGAATCAAGTTTATTGCCAAGTAGGTTTGCACTTACAAGGAATTTGACTTGGTGTGGTGTTGTTGGTGCAGAGAAAAAACAAAAACAAAATAACAAAATAAGATAGAATATATATAAATATATATATAAATATATATATATATATATATATATATATATATATATATATATATATATATATATATATATATATATATATATATATATATATATATATATATATATATATATACACGGAAGCTATATACAAACAGTAGACTGTGCGTTAATGTAACGCAGAAATCCTGAATGGGGGAGAGAAACATTGTTCAGTGTCACGGGCGGGTCTTGGCCTTGTTGATAAGGCCGATAGCAGATGGGAAAAAACTGTTTTTGTGACGGGAGGTTCTGGTCCTGATGGACCGCAGCCTCCTGCCAGAGGGTAGTGACTGAAATAGTTTGTGACTGGGGTGCGAGGGATCAGCCACAATCTTCCCTGCACGCCTCAGAGTCCTGGAGGCGTGCAGCTCATGGAGAGATGGGAGGTTGCAGCCAATCACCTTCTCTGCAGACCGGATCACACGCTGCAGTCTGCTCTACCGGTTACAAACCTCATTGTAAAAAGAGCAGATCCGACTGATTTACATATCACCATGTTTTAGTCAAAATGACTCCTTCGGAGAAACTACCGCCTTTACTTTTATCTGACTTGCATTTGCATAAACTGTTCTGCTGGTGTTCTAATGCAGATAATGCTCACGGTCTGCAATGATGAAATGCAAAAGCAAAAGTTTGAGTTCATTTTATTCTTTTATATTTGACCTTTTTTTTTATTTGCTGTGGATATTGACCATAAACTTGAATCAAGTTTCTGGACTTAATATTTTACATCACAAACAGACCAAGACAAAACTCTAAGCTAAAGCAAATTAAATAATATTATTTTGACCAGACAGCTTTGTAAACTTAAAATGATTTATTTCACATGTAACATATATATATATATATATATATATATAAAAATAAAATAAATAAATAACTAGTTGAAAGGCTTCCTCATGTGTCCGTTAGGCCAAATTCTTTGTTAAATGCTAAAGTAATTTATGCATATGGCATGATGGGTTTTAAGAAGTGGGCTTTCTATCCTTACAAGGATATTTAAAATCAATTAAAATCCCCTTTGAGCAGCAACATTTCATAACTTATCAGTGATTAAGTGTTGGATATTGCCGGAAATAAATGGGTTCATCTTAGTTATAAACTTTGAATGGGGTATTTTGTTTGGGGAAATTGAAATTATGAAAAAACATATAAGTAATGATCTGGACTTTACTTCACATTCATAAATCATCTTAAGCATTTAGAACTGAGATGAAATGAATAATCCTAAATTTCAAAATAAAACTAATCAAAACAAATATTACCAATAAATAAGATTAGTTAAACTGAATCTATACACGATATTGTCTAATACATTTGTGCACTTTATTGGCATCTTATTCTTAGATATACAGAGACCCATTTGCTGATGAACCCCTGTCCCAGCAACAACAGCCTGATTCTGTAAACATCCTCCCGAGGGTTTAATGGTGTATTTACAGTTAAATGACAAAAACAGAACTGTTACATACCAAATACTTTCTCTAAGGTTCAGGTCTGGACTCAGCTTAGGTTATTCCACATCAAACTTTATACACATGCAACCACAGAATTGTTGATTTATTGGTTTGACTCAATAGTTTTGACCATCAAGTGTATGATTTATTGAAAATATATGCTTTGGTTGGATAAGTTGTTTACTTTAGAGATGCCGCTATTACTGTACTTTATCAGAGGCAAAAAGCTGTTTTAGGCTCCAACCAACTCAACTAACTAGACCACGTCCTCTTAGTTGGTATCTATGAACTTTTTTCTGTGAATAGTCACTCCTCTTTCCTACGTCACTGAAGCAGACACTCCTCTGATTCGGGTAGCAGAAGTTTTCCTCCTTTTTCTGAATATCAGCTCTACCAAAAAAAAAAAAACAACAGAAATTGAGAGTTTGAAATACTTTTAATGAATTTAAACAAAACTGAACACTTTAAAATGTTAATCAGCTTAATACTATGGATTCAAATACAACTGACTTAAAGCATTATTTGAGTTGGTATGCATTAAGAACAGCTGTATTGAAATTATGTTCAAATTTAGGTCAAGTATATTATTTCCTGATTGGTGTTCAGATCTTAGAGATTGTTGCATCAGAAATATTATGAGGACTTTGGCCAGGAGAGAAAAATGTGAGAAAAATATTTTTATTATTTATTGTTTGTCTCTAAGATACTGAAAGGTGCTTAAGAGCAGAGCAGGTTAAAAAGGGCTCCAATCAGCTATGGATAATCCAGGTCCAGAAAATTAATTCCCGCCTTGTTTTCCTTTATCCTGTTCAGCAGGTTATTATCCCCTCAGGTGATTATTCTGTGTTGTTGAGCTGGAAATGCAAATGCTTGGAAATGATCTCTTTACGTGCGTTTTACTCTCTGGACCTGAATTGTCCTCCTCAGGCTCTAAGCAGTTGGAAAAGATTAGGTGCTTGAAAAAGTTTGATAATTTGATATCATAAACGATCATCTAGTTTTGACATTTAAAAAGTAACGAATAAAATACATGGAGTAAAGGAAATGTTCTATTCCTTTTTTAAATGCTAATTGTCCACGAGTCTTAATTTTCATTCATGACTTAAATGAATCACACGAGACTCCGTGGTTTTACAACAGCGCCCTCTGCTGTTTGAACGGAGTTATCAAAACCAACATCACCTGCATCAGAAAAATCGGTATATTTGTAAAAATATTTAAGTTCACAAGGATATAAAACAAGGCATTAAAAACTCATTGATACATTTTACATAAACACTGAGACATTACACATAGAAGAAGCAGCGACCTCTGCTGTTTGTATAATGAAAGACAGGCTTTTAAAACCGTGTTTCCTCATCTTTGGGAATGAATTAATCGTCAACACAGATACTTGGTGATTTAAAATAGCCAAAAAGTGCAACAATGTTTTTTTTTTAATTAACCTTTTGATTTTCTTTATTATTCAGTAAGTGAACGATAAAAATGAAACCTAAAAAAATAAAAACATACTATGTTAAAAATGGTCAGAAAAACTCTAGACTTTCAAAATACAGAAAAAAATGCAAGCATGCAAAAAAAAAAGTCCAATCAACTGTAGTAAAGTGGATGGCATTCTGCCTCCTTTGTTGAACAGATAGATATTTTAAGAACAGGTCCTAATGAACAACTTAAAACATTACATTTTCTCTTAAATATATTTGGTCATTTAAAAACAAATATCTCTAGTCCAAAGGATAATTTTCCTTTTAATTAAGGAGCTGGCTTTCCTTTTAATTAAGGAGCTGAGGAACAGCTTGTGCCAAAAAGGAGCACTGAGGAGCAGACATCCATCCTAATCAACAAACAAAGCAATAAATCACCAGTATCAGCAGCAGCCCCTGACATAGAGAGCGGTCTGAAAGGCAAGAAATCTTTGTAAAAAAAAAAAACTAGGCTTGTATGTAAGATATATCTTCCTGTATGTTCATATTTAAAAAATAAAATAAAATTAAGAAAGGAACACTTTGTGTTTTCATTTGTTTTGTGTTTGTCTCAATCTATATCTGTATAGATCTACTGTTCTGTCTGTATAAATATATGTCTGCATGATTCTACTTTGACTGATTTCAAAAATAAAATACTAATAGTAAACTGGCTGCTGAGTAGTCACCACCAGGTGAAAAAAAAATCCACAATAATATTTCAATTTTCTTAAACTCCTGCTTTGTGTGTCTAAGAAAAATAATACATTAAATTAAAGTCTCTGCATTTGGCTGAAAACTAATGCAGCTTATAATGATAAATATTTACGTCACACCAAAATCCAAAAAGAAAATATCTCAAGTTCTTTACTAAAGACTTAAGCTGTAAAAGCCAGTAAAACCTTCAATCATGTCTGGAGATTTATTTAATTCTCTTTAATGATTTGGTGATTTCTGCTCATCCTGTTACAAAGGAAGATGACTGCATTATTTGGTGAGCTGCATGTCGGGCAGAACTTTCCTGTCTGATGTTATGTGCTTTTGATCTTCATAAAACTAAGATATTTGTATTATATTTTACATGCACGTCATCATTGATCTAACAATTATGGAATTTCAGATATTTGTTTACAGCTCTCTCAGCCATATTTTATGGAGGACCGTTCCTGCCATAATTAAAAATAAATACAGAAATAAATGAATGCTCCAAAAATAAATAAGCATACAATTAGTTGCCCCCCAAAAATACAATAAACAAATAAATGTAGATAGAAATTAAATTATACAGTCAGACATAAATGTATATATCTTTTAAATAGCTTATTTGTTTTTTTCTCCTTTGTAATTATTACCCTATTTATTTAATGTCCGTTATAATCTTAAACTTTATTTATTTATTTATTACTTATTTCTTTAAGTATTTATTCATGTGCATGTTATAATATTCTTATCTGGTTTATTCTGTCTTTGTATTTTTTTAACCTATTTATTTCTTCCATGCTATTTATTTCTGCCTGTCGTTTTTACATTTCTGTATGCATTTCTGCCTCATTATGCAAATGAGGATGGGTGTGTCTTAGAAGGTAATCTTCTGCATTAGTTAGCAGCCACAGTCACAACTAGCATGGCTGCCTCAGAGGCATTTAGCCTCTGTATGTATTTTTTCTTTATATTTTCATTTTGCCTGGCCCTAAACTCCGTCGAACAAAACTGTTCCCCCTTGTAATTTTTTGCCTATCACCAGCTAGAAAGACTGATGTTGGGGAAAAAACACTGTTTATTAAGGATAGTAAAACATACAGAAATTATAGGTCAATATCACACACAAATAGATTAAATTACAAAATTTGGCATAGGATACAGTACTACTGCTACTGTGTATAGCCTGTAATATGTACATATACACTCCATTTACTATTTAATTTTTATTACAAGAATATGGTTGACTACAATTTTCAATG
The DNA here is from genome assembly GCF_016077235.1 of Cyprinodon tularosa. Classification (NCBI taxonomy): domain Eukaryota; kingdom Metazoa; phylum Chordata; class Actinopteri; order Cyprinodontiformes; family Cyprinodontidae; genus Cyprinodon; species Cyprinodon tularosa. The sequence goes on from NW_024039695.1 coordinate 90,667, forward strand.
AGATGAAAACATTTAGACAGTGAAACAAGAGATTTTTTAAGGAACGTGTTGAAACGAACAAGGAGGTGTTGGCTTTCAGAAAAAGGAGGAGACACTGCTGTCAGCATTCTGTTTTGAAGCAAATGCTCGCGCTTTCTGTTTTTTTTATCAATATCACTGGCGATATACTGCTATAACATGTCATAAACATAACACATCTCAAGTTTCACGTTTAGTAGGTTTGAATTAAGGCAGAATAAACTCAATCAGCTCTTTCTACTCTGTGCGCGCTCCCGGCGAGGGGAAACAAATTCTTGCAGGGATAAGTAACTTGGCACAACACCAGCAGGATGACAACAGGAAAATGTCAGAGTTTTGCTCTTTGTATGGCTGTACAGTACAAACCTGGAAATTTAAAAAAAGTTTTCTGTCAGGATTTTGCTTGGAGATTCACGGGATTCTGCTGCCATTAGGCTGCCACGTGACTGGGAGCAGCTATTTTGAATGGCTGCTACTTTATCTAGGAATTTCTGAATACAGCTTGTAAAACAGCCTTCTGGGCATCAAATAGAAATATACGGCCTGCAAACCTAATCCAAAAAAAGAACAAAAAACTTAATAAAATGACCGTAGTGTTCCACAGTGAGAGGACAATAATTAATAATCAATTAAAAAATATAGTTTGTTTGGGAAATCCTTTTGTCATCTCTGAAACCCTTCCTTAAAGCTTGCATTCACCATAAATTAAGACTGTTAATTAAATAAATACGGAACCTAATTCATTAAGAACATTTTCCCAAATCCCACTCAAAACTTGATACATATCAATCCAATGCTTTGTGTTAAAAACACAGGCACACCTTTTTGGAAATCATTTGTAATCATTGTGCCTAATTAGCATTAAGATAGGCCACGCCTGAGGTGGATGGATTATCTCTGAAAAAGAGTGAAACTGTCTAACACAGTTTCAGAAATTATTTCAACAATTCACCTTTTGTCTCCATATAAAATTATTATATTATATTGTTAATCATTATAATATATTATTTATATAATTATTCGTGGATCTTTGGGTTCAGATTATTAAAAGAGAAAAGTGTTCCTTTAGAGGTGAAATAGAAAGGAGTGTGTCTACAGCAGTTTTATCCTGTGTGATGGTAGATTATCCTTTCTTTTCTCTATGTGACTGGTCTAAATCACGCTAATAATGCTCCGAGTAATAAAAATTGAGAGGATGTCAGTGAAGTCAAGCATCCTCTCACAGGATTAGTTGGATTTAATATACTAAAGCTGCAACGGCTTGTTTTCTCTGTTGTAAAGCTGATTCAAAGCATTGTTGTTTTTTTTTTATGAAATATTTTATTTCATAAAAAACAACCCCTAGCTGGTTGCAAAGTTTAGAATAGCCACAGCTCCAGACGGATTGCCATATGGTTATGGTCCAGGCTCCAGAACAACAAGAGCGGCGATGGATAACAGTCAGTTAGTAGGAGTCAGGTGGAGACCCACAGCTCGAACCCCTTCAGCCTGGAGCCATGAGCCGAACCGGATAGAAACCACATCCAAGGGCAATGCTTCCCACCTGGACAGCAGAAAGGACCCGATGCTTGGACCTTAGTGACTTATTTTATGCTATTAACAACTAAATGCTGGACATTTTTTCAGTTTTGATGTACTTTATTTTGTACATACTGTCAAATTAGAAAGTATAAGTATGTCCTCTACTTGAACTTTAACATTTTATTCAGTATAACAGCTGAGAACAATATTTTCTTCAAATCTTAAATTACAGTAACAATTTAAAAAAAAAAAGATTTCAAGCAGACTCTTGAGATGCAAGAAGGAGCAAAGCAGGTATATTTTTTATGCCTTGGAAGAAACAACCAAATGTTTACAGCTCTCTGAACATACACAGGAATTGACATGGATGTGATTTTATAACACTAACTTAGAGCTTGTGTTACAACTAATGTTTCTACCAAAAACAAATATATACATTTATTTTAAGAACATTGTTAATGGTTTCCAATAGCCAGAATATCATAAATGGTTTATATCACTCACATTTAATTTGGTAAAGATTGCAGTAAAGCTAATTTCAAGTGGACTTTTATTGTTTGCACTGGTAAACCCTTTTCACATGCAACAACAACATGCAGTATTATTCCTTTTTCATTATTATAGTCAGACCTGTGTAGTTCAACTAGTTTCAGCTTAAAGTTTTACATATATCTGCAATAAAATTACTAATTTTATTTTAAGACAACAACCAGCAAAATGTTAGTGTTAAAAGACAGAGACTGGATTAAAAATCCAGTCTCTTCTTCTTTCATTGGGTGTTGCAACAATCAGGTCTGGATATCAGGGCTTCTGAGGAGCCAGAAGTCTGAGAAGGCAGACTGTTGGTAAATAAATCAGGTGTGGCATTATTACAATATTCGCCTGTAATGTAATAAATAGTATGCTGAAGAGAAGGAAATGAAGAACCAGTTACATGAACCAGGAGTAGACAATAACACTTGAAGCAATAATTAAATGTAAGCTTTTTGCATCATATTTTCTTATTTTATTTGAAAGTCATCTGGGATTTTCAAAAGTAATCCACTTAGATTTTGGATAATGGATTATTTCAAATCCTGAAAATTGGCTTTTCAAAAGAAAAACAAAAATGGCTTAAACTTGGATTAGATCAGGTAATCCAATCCTGGTTCTGATTTAGATCAAACTTTGGGTTTTTCAGAATTTTGTAATACGATTGGAAAACATTTCATAAAGAAAATACATTAAAAAAAATGGATTATAATCAACTCATAAGAAATGTGGATTCAACATCAATTTTAGGCCCAGAATTTTATCAAATATTAATATTTAATCTAAAGCACTTTAGTTCAATCATGCAGTGCTATATATTAAACCATATTTCTCTGTAACGTTTTATTTTCATTTATTTTTTCAACAATCACGCTAATGTTACCCTGTTCAGCTTTTGACCATAGGTCTACTGCTAAATATACGGTTTCGTCAGAAAATGTTCCCCTATTTCAATCAGTGATCATTTTAAAACAAAGCTGAATATAGAGCAGATGCATAATACTGCCATCTACTGGTTGATGTGCAGCACAGCAGTTATCCTGTTGCAGATAATCTGGATTTGGTGATCTCCCAAAGTGAGAATCTGGATCAGTTTGATCCAATTTCACATTCCTCCTAAACCAGCTCCAAACAGAGATGGATTACATGATCCTTGGTACCAAAGGAAAGGATGAGCAAATCCGCATCAATTTCATGGGATTAAAACATCTCAAAATCCATGGCCATTAAAAATTGGGGAACTGTTGTGTGTTTTTCTGCAGCTTTTTCAGACAGCTTTCAATCATAGCTTCCTGTGCTTGTTTATTTGCACATGTACAATTTACAGCAGCAGATTCCCACTTAAAACATGCAATGGAAATGTCCCCTTTATCCCATCCCCCAAACTATGTCCGACAAAGTAAAATATTTTTTTCAGTTAATATCAATTACACTCATTCATTAGATGTAATTTCTCCGGATATCCTGCGGATAAACCTATTTTTACCCGAGAGAAAAATGGGTTTATCCTGTTTTTCTCTCGGGTAAAACCTCTTCTTGGGTACATCGCAATTGGAGAATGCCGCTCCAACACTTCATGTGCACCTGTATAACAGAATGTACAGTAGAAACAATGGTGGAAAAATGTCCACAGCGTGTACCAACTGCTTGTTTTCAAAATAATAGTGAAGGTATGAGGTACACCTTTTAGTTTTGCATATCATATTTATTAATTAATTATTTTTTTTAAAATCAGTTTTAGTGATGAGGGTAAATATTCACACTCTAACTTTTTAGCTTTTCGCCTTTGAAAGCTAGGCCTGGACTTTTATTTTGAAAACAGGAAGTTGGTACAAGTAGCAGCTATTTTCACATACCGTTTTTTTTAAATGTAAACTCTGGAATACGGATGCACTTGAAATGTTGGAACGGCTTTCTCTTGTAGCGAAGAAGAGGTTTTACCGGAACAAGAAAGCTGTTTATCTTAACGTTTTGCATTTATATCAATTAAAAAAAAATGTGTATCCCTACTTTTTCCACTCATTTCTGCCTTGGATGTGAATAAACCTAGTTTTAAGTTTAAGGTCAAGACATAAAACAGTTCCATCTTTTTGTCAGTTGAGTAGAAATTAAAATGATTCCACAAGTTTTGTTTTTTTGTTTTTTAATGAACAAAGTAGCAAAACATGGTCCGTACAAAAAAAAAGAAAAGAAAAATAGGTTTTTGCGGCGGAGGAAAAATGAGGCTAGACAAACCGTTCAGATAAAAACAAAGCAGAGAGCCATAGTAAAATAGTAATATCCACAATCAACCCTGCATGTTGTAGATATGTCCTGTCCTTTGATTTCAAATATAAATTATTAACTTTTACAGACTGTAAGTATAGTATATGGGCTATTTTTATTGTTTTATTTCTAAACGTATGCCTCCAATGGTTATTCAGCACAGTTTCTTCCTTTCTCCACCCCTTTCTTCAGTAATGACTTCAACTCGCCACGATGCCACATGGAGCAACTTTGTGTAATTTTCTTAATTTTAAACTGTGGAGCATCACAGCTGAAAGGTGAGAATATTCACTGTTTATGCTTTTTTATGCAGGAAGTTGGATGTTTTATCCCTGCCAATGCTCAGTCTTCTATTTATGATTTATCATTTCATTATTATTTTTTTCTGTCTAGTCCAATCTGATTTAAGAAAATTAATCAAAATCGTTATTTAAATACAATAAGATGCTCTGAGGTGTGAATTTCTTGCAGAATCTTTGTTGAATAATAAAACCGTCTGTTCAGTCTAGACAAAGCTGGCACAGTTCCAACCATGCTCTCAGTTTTACTATGAACTCTTCCCATTCAGAAATGTACTTAAGTTACTTAAATAGATGTTCTTGTTATGGTAGTTTTATTGCATCTACTTGAATCATATCTGAATATCAGTGCAGTTTTAGTTCCATGAGCTGAATTGTTCTGTTGATGTTTTCTATCAGTTAGATCTAAAAAGGCGGGATGGTAAAGTGTAATAATTTCAGGGCAATATGCAGGGCCCAATAAATACTGAGGTCAGCAGTCAGTCATTTCTAGGTGGCATGCTACCCAGAAAATGTTTTTAATTCCATTATTTAAATCTGGACTTTTTCAGAGTCTTAAGCAGCAAAAGCATCATCTTTATGACTTTTAATAGCCCGGGCTGTGCATTTATCTGTCCCTTTCCCCCTGCCAGACATTTCAGACATTATAAACTTGATTTTTCTTTTGAAGCTTCTATCTAAGCGAATAGAAATGTGTCACAAAAGGCATTCCAGTATAACTGAAATAAGTTGCTTCATATTTACTTAAGTATTTAAAGTAGATGACCAAGAGCTATTACATTATTATGTTCATGATGTTTCCTGATCTGTTCATGCTTGTTATGGGAAGCAGGCTTTTTAAAATATTTCTTTTATTATCATCTGCAGCATTTGATAGAAAATAAAGGGAGGAGATAATTGGATTAGAGTGATGGACAAAAGACTGATATAAAATATGAAGGGCAGGAGCATTGGAACCACTGTGTTAGATTAATGTAGATTTTAAGTTTTGGGCAAACAGTGAAGTTCGTTAAACTGTCAAATCTAACTGGAGGAACTGGGAGAACCAGATTTAAGGAAAATAATACAGACTGTTCCTGGAAAACAGGCTTTACAGGAAAATAACTAAAACAGATTTTAAAAAGAAAACAGGAGGGTATCAACCTCTGATATGTTAAAGCAGACCAAATATGGTGGTTGGGAATACAACCTGCTAATCTTTGCATCCTTTAAAGCTACCTCATTGCTAGCTGCAATGATAAGAACATCTAGCCATACCAGTAACATCATTTTTTCACTATTTTTCTTTTTAGGATACAAACACTGATCGCTTGGATATTGATTGTAGTAATTTTCACTCAAATATGCAGTGAAGCATTACAGTTTCTCCCAGACCATTTTAAACCATACAGACACCTTTTGAGTTCATATGACTGTATTTTAACCACCTATCTTAAAACCTTCAGGCAGAATTATTTGCATTTTCATCAGTGGTTTCTATGTAAATATCTGGTCTTAACATCCATTTAGTTTTTGCTATGCTGCTTTTATCACTGCTCTCATGCTTGTGATGTCTCCCATTGTGAAAGTGCCTCTTCATTGTCGGTTACTTATTGAAATGGTTGCTTCATCGTCTGCTCTGTATTTTTCACATACCATTCAGCTAAAGCCTCCATTTGTTTAGCTGAACTTCCTTATATCTCCATACTTTTTAAAGATATTTTGAAGCTTTTCTAGATCCTCCTAAATCCAGTAGCACAAAATCTTATGCAAGGTCTGCAATTTCTGCTATACTTTACATTCCTCATCTAAACAGTTGGTAAATAATACAGAAGGGAAGAAAATAAGTATTTGAACAGCCTGTAATTTTGAAAGTTCTTCCACTTACAAATCATGAAGGAGCCTGACATTTTCAATTGAGGTGCAATCGAAAATGCCACTGTGAGAGACGTAGTCCAATATAAAAAATATCCAAAAATGCATGATTTTTTAAAACTTTTTATTTGCATGATACAGCTGCAAAGAAGCATTTGAACACCTGAGAAAATCACTGATAAACAAAGAGTTTGAGCTCCCTCCAAAGATTATCTATTGAGTTTAGGTCTGAAGACTGGCTAGTTCACGTAAGAACCTTGATATTCTTCTTCCAGAGCCACTCCTTGGTTATCCTGGCTGTGTGCTTTGGGTCATTGTCATGTTGGAAGACCCAGCCTCGACCCATCTTCAATGCTCTGACTGAGGGAAGGAGGTTGTTCCTTATAATCTCGCAATACATGCTGCTGGTCATCCTCTCCTTGATAAAATGCAGTCATCCCATTGGAAGTGTGGAAAACACCCACAAAGCATGATGCTACCACCCCCATGCTTTACAGTAGGGATGGTGTTTTTTGGGATAGTACTCACCATTCTTCCTCCTCCAAACATGACTTGTAAAATTAAGACCACAAAGTTTTATTTTGATCTCATCTGACTTTCGCCCATGATTCCTCTGGGTCATCCAAATGGTCATGGGTAAACTTAAGACGGACCTGGACATGAGCTGATTAAATTAGGAGAAACTTCTGTGCCATGGATGATTTTCAACCATTAAGTCTTAGTGTATTACCAACAGTAACCTTAGAAACGGTGGTCCCAGCTCATTTCAGGTCATGGACCAGCTCCTACTGATCCTAGGATCACTGAGACCCCACGAGGTGAGATCTTGCATGGAGTCGCCGTCCGAGGGAGATTGACAATAATGTTCAGCTTCATCCTTTTTATAATAATTGCTCCAACAGTTTATCTTTTTTTTTTTACCAAGTTGTTCAGCAATTGCCCCGTACCCTTTCCAGCCTTGTGGGAGTCTACAGTCATGGCCAAAAGATTTGAGAATGATTAAAATCTTAATATTTAAAAAATGCTACTGCTTCAGTTTTTATAACGGCAATTTGCATATACTACAAAATGTTATAAAGAGTGATCACCGTAACAGCAATTAATTGCAAAGTCAATATTTGCCTATAAAATGCTTTATCCCCCAAAACATATTTCGACATCATTGCAGCCCTGCCTTAAAAGGACCAGCTAACATCATTTCAGTGATTGCTCCATCAACGCAGGTGTGGTTGGTGATGACAGGGCTGGAGATCAATCTGTCATGATTAAGTAAGAATGACACCACTGGACACTTTAAAAAAAAGGCTGGTGCTTGGCATCATTGCTTCTCTTCTGTTAACCATGGTTATCTGTAAAGAAACATGTGCAGTCATCATTGCACTGCAGAAAAATGGCCTAACAGGAAAGGGAATCGCAGCTAGAAAGATCGCACCTCAGTCAACAATCTATTGCATCATCAAGAACTTGAAGGAGAGAGGTTCCATTGTTGCCAAAAAGGCTCCAGGTCGCCCAAGAAAGACCAGTAAGCGCTGGGACGTCTCTTAAAAGTGTTTCAGCTGCGGGATGGGGCTACCAGCAGTGCAGAGCTTGCTCAGGAATGGCAGCAGGCAGGTGTGAGTGCATCTGCACGCACTGTGAGGCGGAGACTCTTGGAGCAAGGCCTGGTCTCAAGGAGGGCAGCAAAGAAGCCACTTCTCTCCAGGAAAAACATCAGGGACATACTGATATTCTGCAAAAGGTACAGGGAGTGGACTGCTGAGGACTGGGGTAAAGTCATTTTCTCTGATGAATCCCCTTTCCGATTGTTTGGGACATCTGGAAAACAGCTTGTCAGGAGAAGACGAGGTGAGCGCTACCACCAGTCTTGTCTCATGCCAACTGTAAAGCATCCTGAAACTGTGCGTGTGGGGTTTCTTATCAGCCAAGGGAGTCGGCTCTCTCACAGTCTTACCTAAAAACACAGCCATGAATAAAGAATGGTACCAGAATGTCCTCCGAGAGCAACTTCTCCCAACCATCCAAGAGCAGTTTGGTGATGAACAATGTCTTTTCCAGCATGATGCAGTACCTTGCCATAAAGCAAAGGTGATATCTAACTGACTCAGGGAACAAAACCTAGAGATTTTGGGTCCATGGCCTGGAAACTCCCCTGATCTTAATCCCATTGAAAACTTGTGGTCAATCATCAGGACACGGGTGGACAAAAAGTAAAACCTAGTAATTCTGACAAAATGCAAGCATTGATTGTGCAAGAATGGACTGCTATCAGTCAGGATTTGGTCCAGAAGTTGATTGAAAGCATGCCAAGGAGAATTGCAGAGGTCCTGAAGAAGTGGGGTCAATACTGCAAATATTGACTTGCTGCATTAACTCATTCTGTCATTAAAAGCTTTGTTACTCATAATATGATTGCAATTGTATTTCTGTATGTGATGACATCATCTGACATACACACATGAAAACCAGAGGCCAACAGATTATGTGCTAAAATAAAATATTTGTCTCATTCTCAATACTTTTGGCCATGACTGTACAATTCTGTCTCTGGTGTCTTTGGACAGCTCTTTGGTCTTAGCCATGTATGTGGCTGTTGTCATACTGATTCTGCCGGATGGACAGTTGTCTTTCTGCAGATAAAAATCTCAACCAGGTTCATCTAATTTAGAATAACAAGTGGATTATAGGTGGACTTCTTAGAGGTGGACTAAGGCTTTATAAACACTGCAGCCTAAAGTTGTTTTTTTTTACACATATGTAACCTATAACAGATTTTTTTCATTACAGTCTGAACAACGTAGATCCAGTTTTTTTTTTCAAATGCAACCTAGACGACTTAGCTAGGTGCTCCTAAATCAGATACGTATCAGAATTATTTTCAAATGCGACCTGTGTCTGAACGGCCAGTTTGCATTCATCCAACCTGAACATCATTAATATTCAACAAAGCTAACTGTTCTGTATCTTGCAAAGCAGAAGCCGCAATGAAAACAACCATGGCAGACAGCAATACGGAGAGTTTTGATCTTCTTGAAAGGTTTACTTTCTTAATGCGCTAACTCCGCTTGGAAAAATAAATGAACGTTTTCTGGATGCACTCCTGCAGTACCATCCATGTTTACTTGCATAAACACAGAGCAGGCTCGCTATTTGTGACGTCATTGCGTGCTGCATTGCGCATGCTTGACAATTAGGCTGTTTTAATACAGTTCACACAGTAGATCACATACAAGTTGCACATATTTAGAAATGTGAACGGCCCCTAAAACAATCAGATTTCACAAAGAAGAATCAGAATTGAGCATTAATGCCTGCAGTCTGAATGTACCCTAACAGATCTTTGAGAGCCAGTAATTTTGCTGATTGGCAGGTGCTGAAATATTTCTAGCAGAAATATAACAGATATACAAATACGTATATTCCTCAGTACAATTAGTTTATATCAAGGTCACCTAATTTGGCTAGCACATGACATTTTCTCATGCCTGACAGGAAGGGCAGTGGCATTTATTAATGCTAATACATACCAAAAAAGAGTATTTTTAAAATGTGTTCATTACTTTTAAGTTAAATATAAGTTTTTTTAGGTTGCAAGGACATGTTCATATCCTTGCTTCTTACCGTACTGTAATTGTGTAACCTCATTGTCGATCAAAATGTGTTTCAGGTGTTTGTACCAAAAAATTTTTTTTACCTTACCATAGTGTATGTGTGAATATAAAATGATTTCTTGTTCAAGTATTTTTTATCTTGGTAAAATAAACAAGAAAGGAACTGCCCCTTAGTAACAAAGATAGACACTGTGAGGAAACAGAGGCTTACTTCAAGGTGTGCTATTTTACACTTCTAGCAGCTGTCTGTTCTCTTCCGTTAAAGCCTGCTTCTAAGGTATGTTGACTAAATAAAATATTTGTTTTAACTTAAACTAAATGAGAACATTCAGGTGTTCCGGTCAGAGGTTGGTATAAAGTCAAGAGATCACAGACCGCCTGAGTGTTGTTGTTGACCATGTCCAGGTATTTTAATCTGTTTGATTAAATGATATTGACAGAATATCATTCTGTCAGGGTTTTCTATGGAAATAATAGATCTTGGACTGATTATTTAGAATCATTATGATTCTTTATCTTAATGTTCTTTATTGGTTTCTGTTGCCAAGATCTAAATCCCATAGAGCGCCTTTGTGCTCTATAGGCACAAAGGCGTGGAGAGAGATCCTCAGTATTAGCCAGAATCTCTGAGGATATGTTCTGACTTCGTTTTGAAACTATAATTGTTGTGCAATAATCATATATTTTTTTGCCAGCAGGTTTCAACATTTTTAGTTAATGTAGGTATTTATAAACCATAGTTCATTAAGAAAATGTTTTAGTGGAGTAATAATGATGAGAGCCTGCTCTCTTCGCTGCTCTTTGTAAAAACTGTGTAGTTTAAACGCTTTTCTATATCTTTATTTTTCATAGGCAGATAGCTCTGCAAAAGCTTTAACTGCTTGCAAATAGTGTTTGTTTCCCAGACAACCCATATATTAGCTTCTTTAATTGGTTGTTGCATCGCGTCAAGCTGTAAAAGTTCAGGTTTCTGAATTCCAGCATTAGACGCTGAATGTTCAGATGCTCTGATACTCCGAAAGCTTGAGTGCAAAAGGAGAATGAGACTCTCCTTTGTAATTTAAGCTAGGGTCCATAAGGGTAAACACATCATTTCAGTACATTAGTCACACGCTCATTGAAATACCTTCAGTGTCAAAGTGGAGGAATGGTGGCCACCTATTTTAACTAAGGCTTCAGTTTCCAGACTTGTTCAGGCAGATCTCTGCTATGTTTCAACCACAGCATTGCATCATTTTTTCATCAGAATTGCAGTAGTTTACTTCGTTTTAGCAAATATTTCTATTCCTGTCTAATAGTGTGGAATCAATGATGTGCTTTATAACCTTTAATGTCAGATTTTAATATGTTCTAGAATCTGCTTTAAGACCAAATCAGTGTCATTTTGTCTGATATGTTATTTCAACTTTTTTTATTGGCAACATTCAACAAGGATTCTATATGAAGTTGATGGACTGATCACATCTCAAGGCCTTATTAGAGGCTTAGGAAAGGATTTAATTTATGAAAGGGCAAAGAAAACAATGAAAGTCAACCAGAAGATGTTGGGTATAACTCAACTGTTGTGAGTTTTTTGTCAAAGTATACAGAGAGGAAATGAAAGTACTCCGATAGAATGCTAGATAATATACATAAAGTTACATTGATCTATTTCTTTGCTTTTTACAGGTGCAGCAGTTGTGGTCCAAACCCAGCTGAATGTCTTAGCAGCAGAGGGTGTAGATGCTCCTCTCAGCTGTCAGCTCCTGGAAACTAAAGGTGTCCTGCAGGTCACCTGGCAGAGGGTCTTTGGGAGCAAAGAGAGGAATATCTGCTCCTATAGCGAGCATTTTGGTCAAACAGTGAATCCTGACTTTAAAGATAAAGTCCAGTTTATAGAAGCTGGACTGAAGAATTCCTCCATAGTTATCAGGAAGGTTACAGAGAAGGATGAAGGATGTTATCTCTGTTTGTTCAACATTTACCCTGATGGAGCTCTGATAGGGAGAACCTGCCTGAATGTTTATGGTAAGAACCAGACTGTATTCCAGGGTTAACTTCCATAACTAGATGTTGATCATTATGTTTGTTCTCCTCTCAGAGCTGCATGAACCCATCCTTGATGTCAGCAGATCAGAGTCTCCTGCAGAATCAGTTGTGTCCTGTTCAGCCACAGGTCGACCTGCTCCCACTGTAACACTGACTGTTCTACAGCAGAACCTCAGCTTCTCCCACTACAACAGCAGCAGTGTGACCCACAGCAACGGTACAGTCACCGTCACCACCACAGCTCTGCTGTCAGCTTTCAGCAGCACACAGGTTGGATGTTCAGTGTCAGTGCTCTCTGCTGCTCCCAGAGAGAAGCTGATCATTGTTCCTGGATTTAAAGAAACATCTGATGATGGTGAGTAACTTTTGGAGACTCAGAGATACAACTATTTGTAGAGATTGTTTATATCCTTTCATCTTTGCCACATTTTGTGAAGGTACAGCCAAACATTAATGAATTTTATTGAGTTTTAGACAATCAGCTAATATTCTGAAGGGGAAGACCAAATATAACCCCATAAAATCTCACCAAAGTCTACTTATGTTGGAGCTTTATTGCAAGAAAAACGTGAACTGCAGACCTTTTTTTTTTTTTTATATTAGGTTTGGAAAAACAATCAGAATCATCTCTCCGAGATTCCAGTAAGTTATATTCAGATTCTCACGTTGTTTAGTTTTATTTCCCAGTTTGTTCTATTCTTGAGAAAAATTTCATCTTCTTTCTCCAGGATGGCCTTTAACTTTTCCAATCCTGATGCTGATGATGGTTATCATTGGTATTTTCCTGTATATAAGTTATCAGCAAAGGTACGTCTATGAATTATGGACTTTTACCTTAATAAAATCACAGTAACTTCTGTTGCTAATTGTTTTATATAATTGTTCTTCAATTATTCACAGGAATCAAAAACCATTACAAGATGCTACTCTCATTTATAAGTAAGTATTTTTTTTATTTCCTCAGTGATATGGATAGATATATTTCTTTTTTTCCACAATCTCTGCTGGTGTGGTATATACTGTAAATCATATTTTTTTTACTCCTTTTAAAGCTCATTGGTTGTTTCTTTTTTCCATTTTTTCTTTAAGGCGAGACAGCACAGCAGTGTTGGAAAGAAGCTCCGGAAATTACCATCTGAAAAACAGACAAAACAGCAAGTTAGAGCCATGACCATGAAAAACAGAAAAAAACAAAAACAAACTTCATTTTAACTGCAGTTTAACAGTAACTGAGCAACATGTGGTCAAATTGATTAGGCAGCTAAACCTAAACTACACTGGATCAAAGCTGGAGACAGAACTGTTATTGTAAACATGCCGTTAGACAATCCTCAATCGCCTCCTGAGTATTTGCAAGTAAATGCCTGATTGTTTAAATGTTTTCTAATTTTAAGAAAACTGGTGCTTCTTTCAGGGTTTACACATTTTACCTTAAGTCAGATTTTTCCAAATTTTGTATTGAAAAAAGTTTTGACGGCCGTTAACTTTGAATAAGAATACCCTACTACCAGGGTATTGATAAGAACAAAGGAATGTAACCGTTATTTTAAAAGATCAGTAATGTTTTTCTTTCAAACAAAGGGCTTATTGAAGATGCTTAAAGAGTCTCCGTATTTCTAATACATATGGTTCACACCCAGGATCATTCAAACATGCAGAAGAGATTTAAACATACACAAGGTAGTGTTCACAAATGTGAACAAATTCTGAGAAATGTCACTTGGTGGAGTTCAGACTGATGAGACTTCAACAAGACTTCTGGTGATGACAGTGAGGCAGTATTTGAAACATACAGGCCTAAAAATATGTTAAGATAGTTTTTCTCTTGTGATGGAATGCCTAATTAATCATTTAAATTGGTTAACATGAATAAAATCTATAAAGTAAGACAGACCATTGGCATGAGTAAATAGCCTCATATAAAATTCAACAGTGACTCATAAATGAAATTTGTAATCAATCATCCTATTTGCATTTGCATTTTCTTCTTTAAGACTGCACATTTTATGCCACAATCAAAGAGAAAACACAGCAGACATAGCTTTTTCGTTTTCATGGTCTGCCAGCAAAGTACTGTCCATAACTCAAAAACGAAAAAGCATTCTGAGCAGTGGCGGCAGCAGAGTGACGTCAGCAGCTGCCCTTCCTCAGGTCCTTGCTGACAATTGAAAATTGTGATTAATTTTAACAAGGAGTGTTATATTGTGAAAGAAGTTTAGATCTACTGCATATTATGTCGAAGTTTGCTCTTACTATATTTGGCCAGGGACATCTCAGGGGGAAGCATTTGCTTTCCGTACGTTTCAATGTGTAGGAAAATGCACATTTATTTTGATTGGTTACTTTTTTTTGTTTGTTTTTATGTTATTTCAAATATGACAGAAATGCTAATCAGTTTTGGACTACTAAAGAATGTACCCATATAAAAGTTCACTTTAGTCCCTTTATGAAATTCAATGAAACATTTCTTATGAAGGCCTGCTCCGTGGCACAGTGGGTGCCGCTGCCTAGCAGCAAGAAGGTTATTGGTTTAATTCCTGGCCTGGATTTTTTTTGTTCTTGTTTTATATATATTTATTGGTTTTGCATGCTTTTTTTTTACTTTACTCTGGTTATCCACTCAGGGTTATTGCTTATTTCTGACTTTGTTTTGAATTAAACTTGCACATACCTGTTGTTTTTTATTAGGTGTGGAGCAATTTGAGATCCGTTTTTTGCTTTCTCTGCTTTTGATACAGGTGTATGTTTGAAAAAAATAAATTACTTGCTGTTTTCACTGCAAGCCATGGTGTTTTTTCTCTTAACCTCCCTCTACAACATGTAGTCCAGAAGCTTAATGTTGTTAAAGCTTAATGGACAGTGATGGTGAGAAAAACATAAGAGAAAATAAATTGTTAAAATTAAGTATATGATTACAGGGCAGCCATTAAGGAGGCAAAAAAATACAAAAGCGATATTTATTGTGATACAACTTTCTCTAGAATTTATTCTTGTTTACAAATGCAGCCAGGATACGGTGGTTTTGCAGCTGGGGTGGAGGAGGTGTCACTTGTTACACATCTTGTTTTGGTCTACACTTTGCTCTACAAATCATTAATTTTGTAGTTGTAAAATGAGAAAATACAGAACAGCTTGTTTTCCATATGCAGGGGTTGCCATGTCTTTAAGACTTGCTTAGAAACTTGGCAAAGTTTATAATCTATATTCCCTTCCTGACAAAATCAGGAATTGAACCACGGTGTGATGCATTACAGTCAAAGCCTTTCACCATGGGGACGCCTTAATATAAAATGGCTGTAAGGGGCTGTATTAAAGGGTATAAAAAAAAATTTCAAGGTACTGTAAAAGCCAAAGACCTGCAAGACTTATTACCTCTACTTAAGGTCGAAGTTCATGCCTCCACTATAAGAAAGAGGCTGACTGGGCAGATTTCCAAAATAAAACTCAATGCTGAGTAAAGGAACCATAAGGGGTTTCCTAATTCAAAATACTTGTTAATTTATTGAAAGTGTCCCTTTTGTATAATTACTTTATAAAATAACTGACAGCTAAAGCTTCTAAATGGGTTTTGTGAGAACATGCTGGGACTGATCAATTTGGAAAGGCTTAAAATGTGTTTAATTATCAACAGTAAGCTTGCAATATAGGTATGGCAGGCCATTTCACATTTATTAGTTTGACATTTTGAATTTCAGATATAACAAATCTATTCCCTGCTAGTCCAAATGAACATTTCAACGATCTAAAATAACATTCTTAATATCTAAAATGAACATTTTAGATTTCTTAAATGTAATTCTTGCTTGTATAAATGACATCACTTTCCCCATTCATGTGTTTGGGCTTTTACTGCCTGATATCTAAATTGACTATTCCTATCTACAACCCTGTTTACAATTCTTGATGTCTTCTAATTTCGGATCTCCATTATCCAGTCATAATGGCCATTTCAGATATCAAAAATAAAATATTCTAAATATCCAGATATTCAATTCTGTATCAAAAATATATTTCTGCTTGTAGAAATGCCATTACTTACGTCTACCACCAACAATATGACAAGTTAAACTGGTATTTTAGATATTTGAAATTAAATTATGCTTATATAGAACGCAACTACAGATAAAATATACTTTAACATTTGTTTTACCATAAAATAGGCTAGCTGATGTCAGATTTCCATTACAGTGCTAAAGCATTTTACCTACTTACAATTACAATCATAGTCAGAAATGTAGCAGCATTACATTACATTTCTGCCAGTAGAAATTATATTTTAAAAAATGTTTCAACCAAATCAAAATCTTTTCATTGTCTTCCAGTAAAAAATTATTTCAGATATCTGGAATTCAGATTCTTAGGTATCTCCAACATAATTCCTAGGCTACAATTAAACTTCTTGACAATCTGAAATTCTTTTTTTGTATCCATATATCATAAAATCAGCTGAAATTATCTGGCAGCAGGTCGTCTCTTGACCCACTCCTCCACACAGATCTTCTCTAGATCTGTCAGGTTTCTGGGCTGGTGCTGAGAAACATGGAATTTGAGCTCCCTCCAAAGATTCTTTATTGGGTTTAGGTCTGGAGACTGACCATGCCAAGCTGTCAGGAATCGAGTTTTTGTGGGTTGTTTTTTGTGTTTCCTTTCCTCTTCCACCAGGTGGTGCCCGGTTCTCATTGGGCCTCCCTGCACACCTGCAGCTCGTTGGACCTTTATCTGGAGGAGTACTTAAGCCATGGACTGCCACTACCTTGAGGCCAGAGTGTCTGCCAGTTTTGGGAAGTCATCCTGCAAACTGGATGTTTTGGACCTTCTCCCCCTGGAAGGATTGTTTGAGCTTCACGCTGAGCAGGGGATTAATCTCCACAAGAAACCGTTCAAGTACCATAGAAAATCTAAGTGGCAGTGAGCTCCTCCATTCCTCAAGTAACACCGCAACCTGGGTAAACCCTGGCCGCCCTCCAACGAGCAAGTCAATTACTGGAACAACCCACACCGACTGGATTCAAAGAAAAGACACCTTTCCTGGAAACTCCCGGTTCCCCAGTGTTCAGAGCAGCACTGGACCCATGCTACCAGTTCTCGATAAACTTGTTAAACCTTCCCCTGGTCGCTCTGTTTGGTTTTCTGCATGTGGGTCAGATCTTAGAATAAAATCATGACGAGCCAGAACCCTCATATGCTTCTTCCAGAGCCACTCCTTGGTTATCCTAAGTGTGTGCTTAAGGTCATGTTACATTGATGTTCTCGTATATTCCAATGTGTATTTTTGTTTCCTCCTTACTTAAGGTGTGTCTTGTATTTGGCTAATATGTTTTTAATATTTTTTATTTTACTAATTTATTGCATACGTATAAAAGTAAATAAGCTTCAGTGCTTGTGCTCAAGAAAACATTTCTTCTCTAATCACCAAAGTAATCATATTTTACTGTATGTGCATGAAAACAAACACAATTTTTAGTTGCAGATTAAAAATTAGTTTCTAGCAGTAAAGTTAGTGGAAGTTGTGGAATTGTATAGCCCATGATTACACTGTGGGCTATATGTTATAGAAGCTTATATCCCTAAACGTGTCACACTACTGCCACCTGCTGGTATCAAGCACTATGACTTCTGGAGATGGCGCGCTGAATCCACCGTTGCTGTGAATAGCAACCTATCCAACCGGGTTAAACTTGTAAAGAGAAAGTAAAGTGCTGAAAGGCTATGGCAGGTCATATTGGCATTTATTAGAAGTGTTGTCCTCTCTTATGTTCCATTTGTTGATCCTTAAAAAAAAATTCTTCTAAAATAAGATTCTTCTGGTCAAAACTACATTCCTACTTGTCTAATTGTAAATATAGGTATCCTAAATTACATATTTGCCTGCAAAAAGTAAAATTGAAAAAATAATGTACTAGTAAAAATAAACTTTCAGATACCTAGAATTTAGTTACCGTTTAGTTAGAAGTTACCGTTTTCACATTTAATAGCTTGACTGAATATGTATTTCATGTGTCTCAAATGCAATTTTTTCCTAGTCAAAATTAACATTTCAGACATAAAAAAAAACATTCTTCCTATCTAAATAAAGAATTCAGATATCTTAAATGCAGAGATGGCAAAAGTACTCACTTTCTGTACTTGAGTAAAAGTACAGATACTTGTGTTAAAAAATACTCTGGTAAAAGTGGAAGTACTGATTAAACTTCTTTACTCAAGTAAAAGTAACAAAGTACAGGCTTGTAAATTTACTTAAAGTATAAAAGTAAAAGTAGAAACCACTTTTTTCATGCCGTTGCCTACATTTTAAATGGATGTCTGCCAATAGGACTAGATCTCCGTTGTGTTCATTTTCAATCATCTCGTCGTCCATACTACTATGCTAACGCCACCGCCACCAAGCTGCAATGATTTGCCGCGAATTAATACCGCCGAATCTGTCGATTCATCTTGTAGTGGTGCGTCAAATGCAACGTAGATTTCCATCCAATTAGACGGAATTTGGTATTTGTGAGAAAACGGCTCACCAGCTCCCGTCTCACGTCAGAGGAGGAGTAAGCAGATGACTTGCAAAAAGGTGGTAAGAACCAGCGGACAACAAAATTCCAGTTCAAAACCGTATAGCGGTTTACTGGTGCAACGGTGAAGACAAAAAAAAAACAAAACAAACAAAATACTTTCAAATAAAGAAAACAAAACCGGTCATTGCAGGCAATACAAAACACTGACAGCCTCACAGCAAGCTGACTTTAAATATAGTCTCTCTAAGCAGACCTTCAAAAGCAGTTTCTCCAACCAGTCTCTCCAAGCAGCCCTCCCAAGCCATTGGGAGTGTGCCCGTTAAATAGACCCACCAATAACCAGCCAATTGGGACAGCCCAACTAAACAGGAAGGGAAATCCCCAATAAAGCACAGTTAACATTGTAGAAAAAATGGAAAATGATATATGTTCATAACTACTCGCCACACTCCTCTATCATATGGAATAATAGATTTATTCTACATCGCAATAAGTCATTATTCTACAAAGATTGGATGGAGAAGAATATTTGGTCTATTATACACTTAATGGACACTAATGGTTACATATTAAATTACGAACAATTCTGTACAAAATATCAGTTCCTTCCTCCAAAAGATGAACTTACAAGATTACTTAACGCCTTGCCAGAACAATTTATTAATCAGATTCAAAATATAATAATATATCATCCAATTACCCCCAAACTACCCGATTTATCTATTAATGGAATATCAATCACTGATCAAAAATTCAATAACCACACAATTAGAAACTATCTAAATGAAACTTTGTTCCCTGGGAAAATAAATAAAAATAACATTCTTTGCAAATTTGAACAAAATCAATTGAAATACTAAGAACTTTTTTTTTTAAACTTCCTATACAACCAAAAGCTAAAGAAACTCACTTTAAAATTTTAAATGCCATCTACCCATCAAAAGAACTACTAACAATGCGTTTTAATATTGATGACAATAAATGCTCATTCTGTTAAAATTTATGTAGAAACTATAGACCATGTCTTCTATGAATGCAGTCAGACTAAAACATTTTGGAATTGTTTAGAAAGATGGATCAAATCAAAAATTGCACTCCCTAATTCTATTTCTAGAGATATGGTAGTTTTTGGAATACTATTAAAAGACAAAACAATAGAACTCTGTTGTAACCTAATTTTTTGTTTAGCAAAATTATTTATTCATAAACAGAGAGTCTTGAGATCCTCCCCTATCTTTAGTATTTTTTTATCTGAATTTAATTTAGATTTGACATCTCTTGAATGTATCGAATCTTACAAATACCTGACTGAAATACTAATGGAACTGCCCACTGATGTACATTAATCCTAACATATGAATCCCCTTGTCTTTATGTTATTTTATTGTATTATTAGCATTACTCACGCATTTTTTATTTTCCTCATCAAGTTACTTTGTATTTTCATTCTGAAATCTGCCTCTACTATGCCTTCTATAGAATTAGAATTCTAATGTTCTTATTGCCTAACTTGTTTGTACCCACCTTGTTTAAATAAAGTTCATTAAAAAAATAAATAAAAATAAAAACATTGTAGAAAAATAAATACAGACGATAGCATCATTCATACAAAAACATACATATTTATGAAATAATTTAACCATACTAACATTACCATTTCACCTACTTATTACCATGCAAACAATTATTACATACATTGAAATCCCACTTAACACCCCTGCCCCCTAATAGTCTTTTTCAATGCCCTGGGACAATGGATAAGAGACTGGCTCCGATGCGGTACGTGTTTCCACACGGACCAGTATGCTGACGGACTAAGGGAAGAGAATGTGTAATTTGACTGGGAAGTTTTATTGCCGACTACGGAATGTATATTAAAGCTGTCGCAGTGGGTACCTTCAGAGTTTGCTACGCTGGTGAGTAAGTAAAGTGTTGAATGAAAGGTGACGTTGTAATTTCGGAACTAGTGTAAATTACCTGGTGAATTGTTTGGAACTGCCGCCGCCATGATGGCCGGTTTGTGGTGCATGCTGGGAAATGTAGTGAAGGATGTGACGCTGTGCGTGATAGACAGCGGCTACACTTTGGGAACAGAGGGGGAAAACGGCTCCGTTTTCACAGTGACGTGAAAAATAATAACGGTAACTCCATTGAAATGATTCAAAACTAAAGTAACGAGCCAATTTTTAAAAATGTAAGGAGTAGAAAGTACAGATATTTGTGTAAAAATGTAAGGAGTAGAAGAAAAAAGTCGCCATAAAAATAAGTAGTAAAGTAAAGTAAAAATATCAGAAAAATCTACTTGAGTACAGTAACGAAGTATTTGTACTTCGTTACTTCCCATCTCTGCTTAAATGTAATTCTTACTACTACAAATTAAATTACGTTTCCTATTCATATGCATTGGGTGTTTACTTCCAGATATCTAAAATAATATTCTTACTATATAAAACTGAATTCTGACATGTGTGATCTTCAATTTTAGACCTCCACAATACAGTTATTACTAGTCAAAAGGACAATTTAAGACATCAAAATCTAATATAATATTCTAAATATCCAGAAATCCAATTATTGACATTAAAGATATATTTTTTTAAAGTAGAAATGTCTTTACAGATATCAACTATTGAAATATGACTAGTTAAAATGAAATTTCAGATATCTTAATTTTAATAATGCCTATATAGAATCCAGTTTAACATACAGGCATTTTTTGACTAACTTTCAAAAGAATAATGGGGTTAAGTTTTAACATAAAATTGGCAGGCTGGCTAGTCATATTTCTATTATAGGTAGCATGCTATCTAAAGCTGCATTTTGGATAGGCATTATTAATATTCTGATATCTAGAATTCTAATTTAACTAAACAAAATAATTAGTTGATGTCTGTAATGACATTTCTACTTGTAAAAATATATTTTTAATGTAAATAACAACAATTACTATAAATCTAGAATCTAAATAATTTTTGATATCTGAAATTATCATTATGACTAGTATTAATTATATTATGGAGATCTGATATTAGAGTAAATCCTTGTCAGAATTCAGTTTTAGACATCCAAAATGTTTATTTTAGATAGAGAGAATGTTATTTTAGATATCTGGAATCAAAAACCCAATACACATAAATGGGAATGTCATTTGCACTAGTAATAATTACATTAAGATATCTCAAATGTTTATTTTGGATAGGACGAATGTTATTTTAGATTCATGCAATGGTAATAATGAATAGGAAGAAATTCATTTGAGACATCTAGATTACGGTCAAGTTAATAAATGTCAACACGGCCTGCCATACCATACCTACCGCCCCTTCAGTTACGCCTCTCACAGTTCGAATTCTGGCGCACACATAGCAATCATGGAAACCTTTGCTGTCCTATATTTTTTTATCCTGTCGGGAATTTTCATTAATGGTAAGATAATTATTTATATATATATATATATATATATATATATATATATATATATATATATATATATATATATATATATATATATATATATATATATATATATATATATGTCATGTTGATAAACAATGAGAAGCCATGTTCTTATCAAAATGAAATGCTTTGTAAGTAGCAGCAGATTATTTCATTTCATTGTTACAGAACACATGTCCAGTTATACTAAACTTTTCAGTATCTTATCGTTTTTCAACCACAGACTTAAAGTATATGCAAGAGACAAATATGGACTAGTGTTGAAAACTGTAATTATTAAGGACCTTTATACATTCTTTTTGTTTGTTTTAACAAATAAAAATGTTTCATTTGGGGCATTTTTTTAACCTGATTTACTCAGATACTCTAAAATACTCAAAATGCATGCAACACTTACAAATAAAAAAAGAGTAAGTAAAATATGTTGTGGTTAGTAACTGTGAAACCTTGAATCAGTTACTACTGCAAACTATGTATTATTCTCCTTTAGATTCAGTCTTTATATTTGTTTATTTATAGTTTTTTTTTTTCACATGAGTTTAAAAACATGTCCTTATCTGTTTTGCCCATTTCTGTTCTAAAATGTGAGTAACCCCAGTTTTAAGAGTAAGAAAATTTCAAGGCATAAATCAGGTTAGAAAAACCGTTCAGAGAAAAACAAGGCATGGAGCCACAATAGTAATAATTGAACCAGTGGTTCTCAATCAACACTATATTATTTAGACACGCCCTGTTCTTTGATTTCAATTATAAATGATTGACTTTTACTGGGCTGTAAGTATCTGAATCGGAAACGGGATATCTGTGATCTTTGTTTTTAGAAAAAGCGGGTTTTTTTTTGTTGTTGTTGTTTTTTATGTAAAGATTGACTAGTTTCTGATAAATATGGTATGAGGTCCAACCGGTTTTAGAGCTACACTAAATATAGCCACATAACTTTGTTGCATGAAAATGGTTAAATTAAAGTTTAAAATGACTACTGTCTGTGTCCATAGCCTTGATCTCCACTACAATAAAACAGTTCATAAACAAGTTAATGAATGCTATGTTTATGATGTTTAAAATGGATATAAAGGAGGCAGAACTGAAATTCTCATTGAAACCACTGGAAACAAAACAGTCATTTGGACAAATTGAAACATTGAAACTATAATTTCATCATCCAAATAAAGTGTGTAAATTAAAGGTACAGTGTGTAATTTTCAGCGACATCTAGCGGTCAGACTGCAGACCGCAGCAACATGAACATCTCCCCCCCACCGCTCCCCCCCCCAACAGTATGGCGAGCGTTACGGGACAAAATGTCTTCCACGACGTCCGCATCACCTACCTTCTCAAGTGATGAGGTTTGTTTACATAGATAATTTTACAGATAGTATTTCATTAGTCTGTGTAGGGTATAGATTTCACTACCGTCTCAGTTCATCTCTCTCAACTTGCCGTAGCTACTTTCGAGCGTAATGGGCGATCTCGCAATCGCTAGTTTGTTGTCTCTGCGCTGCCGTAGCGCAAAGATGTCTGCCTCCATGGCTGCGAGACCCGCTCCTATGTAATTATAAATAACGAATTCTAAGGCAACGCAAATATTAAGGTTAAGAGGCTGAGCTCGTAGATGATGATAAATAACATAGTTTTGTATGATATATTACATTTCTGACTGTATATCCCTGTAATTATTACACACTGTAGCTTTAAGCATAAGTGTAATTAAGGTGTAATCTGGACAAAAATGGCCTCAAGGAAGCGCTCGATAGGTGAGGAGCAGCAGAGCTGGTTGGCGGAAAACAGGAGGGAAGATCTTGATGACCTGGGGTGTGTGAAGGATTAGGGAACCAAATATTTGAGCTAGTGCTTACTCTTTGTCAACTTGTAAAACTTAGATTAGTTGGAAATTGTATTTTTGAATATCAGCAAGCCATACAGTATTTGGTGTGACAATTTAATTCAGGATTCTGGCTAAGCTTTGTTAGACTAACTTACAGTCTGTAAAATTAGGTTATAATACAAACAGTAGTACTGAGGCATTTAAAGAAAGACACGAAGATAATAAAACAGTACATACAGACAAAAAAAGCATAGCGTCACACAATACTGTTTATTCCCTGGAAAATGGTATAGTTTCATGCTCACTTTGCATTCTTGGAAATTTAATATGTTTAAACCGGCCACTGATGATTCAAATCACAAAAAAGTGGTAGACAGGCGTTTAAAAATTGACTTCAAACATTTAATATCAAGAATTTTGGTTTTCACTGCCATCTGCTGTCATATGAGAGTAAGTACAACTTGACGACCATAAGCTTTTTCATATTTCTTTTGTCATTTTAAACATGAAACTACCAGAGCACAAGCCAAGTTGTTGAACTAAATGTTGAAAAGAAATTAAAAGCTAAATCAAATAAACCAGGTCACTTAATAAAGCTGCATTGTTTGTATGCTTTGTATTAATATTCACATGATAATATTTTCCAAATTAATAATAACATTTCTGTTAAAGATTTCATTTATCTTTTGCACCAAGGGCATAAGTAGGGAGAACAAGCGGTGTGGGTTTTGTGTAATACCAGACTTTATTATTTAAATAAACAGGATTTAGACAGGATCAGAAAGGAAGGTGCATCTTCTTTCTGCCTTTCCCCAACAATCAGGGATCACCTGGTTGTGTCTGGTGCAGTGTTCTTATTGGGTAAAATACCATTAAATCTAGTGGCTGAGCACCTCAAAGACAACCTCCTGATGATATACTATGCAAAAAACGCCACTAAACGTTATTAACGCCTCCGCATGTATTTTACGCGAGTTCGCGTTTTTTCCAGCCAGAACGCGCGGTGACGTCAAAAACGCGCGCTCGCGTAAAATATGGATTGGAACCGCGCGTTATTATACGGACGATTATTGGCCCATTCGGCTTGCCATAGGTCTCAGCCTCTTCTTCATCTATGATTTGAAACACGCTACGATGCCACATGGACCAACATTATATTTCGTTTTCTTAATGTTCGGCTGCTGGGGATCACATGTAAAAGGTGAGAACAATCACTACTTATGCTTTTTATGCAGGGACTTGGATGTATTATTCCTGCTGCTTTTTTCAGTGCATTTTAAGCTCCACATGCTGTCTTGGTTAGTTTCTGTCTGTTAAAGGGATAGTTCGGTATTTTTGACATGAATCTCTATGGCATCCCCATCACCAGCGGCATGCAATCACACTGACTTACCCCTGGCAGCGTCCTGTGAGCAGAGTTATCGTCCAGTTTTGGTCAAGCCAAAAGTAGTCCGGCAGGTTTTTAGGAACAGCGAAATAAAACTTTTCTCTTCCCAAAACATTATGTGTTCAAAAGAGCGATATTTTTGCATCCCAAAAAGATTGTAGTGGGAAAAAGTCACACGTTGTTATCAATTGGTCCTATTTTCTCTCTGTTCGTATCAGTGCGCGCCGTCATTCAGACAGCGAGCCCAACAACAGCCATGTCTCCTTCCGCCGCGGAGGGAGACATGGCTGACATAAGGAGGACGACTAAATACAAAATAGTTATAAAGTGCATCTGCGCCCTGGAAATTGTTCTAATTCATTCTTTATCTACTTTTGTAGGAATTGCTTTCAAACGTTGAATCTTAAGATTTTTCAATTATTCACGTGTCTTCATCAGACGTCTCAAGTCCATCTCAAGATCCGGGAGTCTCCCTGATATGATAATTGTACACAGATGCCCGCGAGTCCGATAAATTATCCCGGATTTTAGATATTGCGAGGTGGTGTTTTTTTTTATGCGAGTGACAGCGAGCAGGCAATGCAATAAAATAATCTCAAATTACTGATTTGTCATTTAAAGCGTTACACGCTGATTTAACTTTTCTCCTATCCTAAAATACATTTAAGATATCATGAATTATGGTGGCATTTGAGATATCTTTAATTAGAATTATGACTAGTCAAAACTAAAATCGAGATATCTTGAAATCACTTTGACTAGTCGTAATTTAATTGTAGATATATCTGAAATGTGTATTTCAGATAGTCAGTAATACATTCTAGATATCTTAAATTGATGTCTCCATACAAGTTAATGGTAAATCTGAAGTCATTTCGACTAGTCAGAATGTAATTAGAGATATCCCGAATAGGAATTTTGACTAGTCAAAATATATTTAGAGATATCTTAATTCGCAAAAACGTCTAGTCATAAAACAATTTGAGATATCTTAAATGTAAAGGTGGAGCAGCCGAATTTATGTTAAAATAGCTTGCCATAAGATATGCAGTTTTGACTAGTGAAAACTCAATTCTAGATATCTTAAAAGCAACTAATGACTAGACAAAACAAATTTAAAGATATCTTAAATTGTAATTTGGACTATTCAAAATTCCTTTTTAAGATATCTCTAAATGAATGAAATATATCTGGAATTATTCAGCTTTTCCATTAAAGATAACTTAAATTAACATTCTGACTAGTCAAAATGTGTAATGATCTTTTTAATTGGCTTCCAGAAGGATCATTCCTAAAAAAATTCCTTACTGTCAGTTTAATCAACAGGAGGAAAAGTTAAATCAGCTCCATTTACTGTGATTTTCAGTTGGCTTTTGTCGAGAGATATTTTTAAAAGTATTAGAATATGTTCGTCATTTTAGATTTCCGATTATCATAACAATATTATGATTATTAAAATTATTATGTCATCATTTCTGGTAAAAAAAAAAAAAGTATGATCCTGCATTAACTTGGTTTCAGAGTTATTTTTTAAATTTTTTGTTGGAATTCAATTTTCTTTACACAAAAAAGTAATTCTTCTTTTGTAAAACACACCTTTGATTAGATGAAGATCCTGTAAATCGGACTAAAATGACTGAGCAGGTGTGTTGTTGTTCTGTCTTCTGTTTCAGTTTTGCTCCCCAATAGCTTAAAGGCACACTATGCAACATTTTTCAGTTAATTAATGTGTTCCATATCGTTTTGGATGATTAAATGAGTCATTTCAGGTTGAACAAAGGTATTCTCGGCCGCCCTGGTGGTCTGTGGGGGAAATACTGCACTTGCAATTGCAGGAGCACCGACCCACACCCACAGGCTCAGAAGTCTCGCGAGAGTCAGTCTTGCTTTACGACGAGAACTGCTACACGCCCCCAGTTAAAAGCATGCTCGTTGCTAGCACGTTGGCGATCTTTGTGCAGTTATGCTACGTTCACGCAGCAAAAGCAGCAAAATCGTGTCTGCTGCTTCATTTTTGCTGCTTGTACCAGTTAGTTCTGACGCGCGGCTGAAGCAGCTTTGCTGCTCTGGCTGCGCGGTGCAAAAGTGTGTCTGACACGCGTTGGGCGGAGCTTCACTATCCTTTCTCTGCCTTGCAGCTATATTTGCTGTGATCAGTGGGAATAAATTAGTTTTAATATGTGTTTAAGTGATAATATACACCTGAAAACGTAATCAGTGCAGTCAGTTCATTCAGATTATTATCCTGCCTTCAATATTTTTTTCTGTCGGAGCCGCTCAGACCCCCACATACCAGCGGTGCGCCAACAGTAGGAATCCCTTCATCAGCAGCCTCTGGCTGGGTCGCCTCCTCGGCAGCTGGTAGGTGTTTTTCATCTAAATAATCCAAACTGCATATTGCATAAGAGGAGTGATCATAGCCTCTGATCATCAGCGCTGTGTCTCTCTCCCGGCGTCAGATGATTAAACGCGCCCGACGCGCTGCTTAGACGCGCTGCGCCTGCTGCTCAAAACGCGCCGCGGGACCTTTTGCTGCGCCTTGACGCGCGTCAACCATTGACTTTGCATGTAAACTCGCTGCTTCTGTCGCGCCAGCTGCGGTGTGAACGCAGCATTAGTCATTCGTTGCGTTCGCCTGTCTGCTAAGCTCAAAACAACCGCGCCTGGCTTGACGGAGAAACCAGGAGAACAGCTGTGCATATTTACGACAGTGCACTTTTACTTTCGCCCTCTGGGGGGAGCCTCGCTGGAAAATCAACACCGGTTGCATAGAGTACCTTTAATACCTTGAAGATTAATCTGCGGTCATATTTTGTTTGAGCAGCTGGACTGAACATGGTTCCATTGTTACCTATTTCTACACCTACTTAAAGTCAGAATAATAAAGAAAACCTGATGGAAAGTGAGGCATTTGATCAAGTAGAAACATGTATTGTAGAGGTCTCCTTTCAGATTTTTGGGGGGGAAAATTCAAATAAGGAAGCTGGTTCTTGTTCTAACATGACAAAATATGTGGAAGTGAAAAGAGTGTGAATACAAAAGTAAAACAAAAACTTAACGGTCATATTTGGCTGTGTTTGCACTCTGATAAAATAATGTTAAATTGATGTTTAGGAAAGTGGTGTTTAACTCAGAGTTACTGTAGTGGATTGCACAAGGGTTCCACATTAGAAACACATTTAGATTAGGATTGTTGTAATATTGAATTGTCAGAGCAGCAGTTTCCAACCCTGATCATGGACATAATAGGAAGGACATGTCCCCTGCTTTTTTCAAATGTTCGTTTTGGTCCCCTGCAATTTTTACCATCCAAAAACAATATTACAATACAGTAGGCATTGGTCAAGTACTAGGACCAAGCGGAAAACCACTGCAGGGGGATGTTGTACTTGCTGACTGTTTGGTTTTTTATTTCTTTCTTTTTTCTGGCTTAATGAGAGCAGTGGGCTTTAGGCTGCCCTGCAAGGCTTTAAACCATCCATATTTATTTTAGAATATGTTCATAGTGGAGAATCCTGCTTCACAGCAGCAGATTGAGCCAAACATACTCAAAATTCACCAGTGGACCACAGTTCTCATAACAGTCCACACTTTCTTCTACTTTTTGTCATCGTCTTCTCCCTCTTTCCCATCGCCCGGCTTGCCACAGGTTTGCCTGCTGTGTCTAAAAGTAGTAGCAGCAGCCCAGACTGACACAGCTCATTGACTAATTTGTGTCATGTGTAGGGCTTTAACGTACAAACGAGAAGTGTCGCAAGGGAAATTAGACACTGCAGTCGAAAAACATACAGTAATTTATAAATGTTTTAAATGAGGTGGGTCCGGATCCAGACCGCGGTCCGCTAATCCGTAAATTCTGACAGCGAGCAGGCAATGCAATAAAATAATCTCAAATTACGACACCGGAATTGTCATTTAAAGCGTTACACGCTGATTTAACTTTTCTCCTATCCTAAAATACATTTAAGATATCATGAATTATGGTGGCATTTGAGATATCTTTAATTAGAATTATGACTAGTCAAAACTAAAATCGAGATATCTTGAAATCACTTTGACTAGTCGTAATTTAATTGTAGATATATCTGAAATGTGTATTTCTATGGCAAGCCGTTTTAACATAAATTCGGTTTCGTCTGACTATCCATAATTACGTTCCAGATATCTTAAAATACTTTTTGACTAGACAAAACCACATTTTGACTATCCGGAACAGTAATTTAAGATATCTCTATTTACAATCTGATTAGGAAGAATAATAATTCAAGATATCTTCAATCACATTTTGACTAGTCAAAATTCCTTTCAAGATATCTCAAATTACGTCACCGGATTCCTCATTTAAAGCGTCACACATCGGTAATTATAATTTAAGATATCTCGAACGTAATTATGCCTAGTCAGTATTACAATTTTAGATATCTGAAGTAAGACATTGCGTGTAAGCCTCTTATTGGCTGTACTAAGCTGTTCAAACAATTGCCTGAAGATTCAATGGTGCTGGCAGTTTTGGACAAAATTGTGAGAAAATGCCACAATATCGAAAGAGTTTTTCATTCTGGGTTATGTGGAGAGCGAGAAAAAAAGCATTCTTGAAGAATGCTTGCGGAATTTGCAAAGAATTTCTGATCAACTTTCTGCCGACACACACAACGCACTTAAAAACGGCTTAGAGGAGCTGAAAGTGTTAATATCGACCCATGTCCGATCTGAAACAATGAATATTCGGCAGCCCGGGCCGGTTCAGGTAATAACCAGATGCAGTTTTTAATACTGTGGTAAAGCCTTCTGCCTCTTCGGAAATTATAGTAAAGCCAACTAGCTTTTGATTTTGACTTGCTAGACGGCACAAAGCATTACAGCACCCTCCTTCAGCTCCTCTGAAAATAAAAGCGCACCTCCGCTGTCTGATTCACACTTAGATTTTCTTTTTATTTTATTTTATTGAAAAACAAATTCAAAATACTATTTCAAACAGCAGAAAGGTACAATTGAACAGATGCAATCCATAATGGTTTTTATAAGATAAAAAACTATAAACTTAAACAGACAAAAAATTTTAAAGAATCAAAAGGAAAAAATAGAAAAAAAGAAAAACAAAATAAAACAAGTAACACAGGGGTTTAGCTAAAGTATACTGCTATAAAATCTGAAGACCTGAAGGATTCTTTATTTTACAGTAACTTAAGTCATGAAAACGTTTTGCTTGGAAATTGGGAGACATTTTAAAGAATCTTCACTTGAGAATAAATCATTTTCCAATAATGAATATAATATTACATTAAAACACTTTTAGTAAGCTTGAAAAAATTCCTCTCCAGGTTATCATTCCAAAGTAGTCTTTTTCTGTAGAATTTCATCAATCCATCCAGTTCATGAAACACTCCTATAGCTTTAAAGAAACACTACAGAAAAAAGCATCTGTTGACACAAATTGTTTTCCTCCACTTTAGTAATGCAAAGATCCAGAGACAGAGCAGGGGGTCAGTGGGAATCCTACTGCTGCATCCTGGCCCTGGTTTGTCCTCATGGATGAGGTATTAGGACAGAGGCCCTCTGTTAAACCCACCTGTCCTAATTGCCTCCATCCCTGAGGACACAACAGGGCCAGGTGCTGCAGAGGCTGAGCAGCATCAGGGTGAAGATGAGGAAGAGAATGAGGATGAGAGAGGAGGGAAAGGAGGAAGAGAAGAAGGAGTGACGAGTTGGTTGATTTAATGAGGGAGGATATGAGATGGCAGAGGGAGGCGGGAAAGGATGGACAGATTATTTCATTTATTGGAGAGGATGGTGGACAGATGTTGATTTTTTGTTTTGTTTTGTCTTTTACAAGTGGAGGTTCTGTGTTGCTGTTATTGTTAAATTAAATTATTAAATTGTTTATAAAAGTTATTGTTATCGGTGTGTCTTTTAACCTTTTTACATTATCTGTTTCATCACTTCTTTACAATTTAACCCCTTGAACCCTACGGACCCACCGGCGGGTCCAGCTGCTACGTGACCTCGTAATTTTACCAAACCCCCAGTATTGATGTAAAAAACACATTTGGCACAGTTTGGTGACATTTTTGGATAAATGTGCCAAAATGGCCTCTCCGCCTAAGAAATTTCTCACTAATACCATTCTAAAATAAATATGATTCATCTGATTGAGTCCAAATTTGGTATATTTTTACACAACATTTAGATTTAAAAGTCTGTACTACTTTTTTGTGCTATAAATAATATTTTGGTAGTGTTTTGCAATGTTTATTTCAAAGAAAATTTTGCCGAGGTTCAAAAAATGCAAAATATTTTGTCCCTAATATTTCAGGCAGGGTCAAAGCTACAATGGTGCTGACACCAGAAAACCATTCTATGACATCTTACCTTTACAGACATACCAAAAGTTTCTTCTTAAATCTAATAGCTGTGAGGCTATAAGTGATTTACTTTTGTGTGTTTTTGTCAGGCGGAAATTTATTTATTCCCCCCGAGGGTGTAAGAGGTTAAGTAAACTTAGAACAACTTCTCAGTGACAACATCAGTTTATTTTTTAGAGAAGCAAGTATTTACAATAAACTATTAAAAACATTTTTAACTACATTAGATTTTAAAATTAACTACTACTATTTACGGAAGATATACAATAATTATTACTTGAGAACATATATATATATACACAATTGTCACTGAGCAGGAGTCCCTGGTGGTGCTGCTGGACTGGATGGGATGCCACACAGATGACCTTGGAGTCTTCTGACTGCGAGTGGGACATCATCTGGGGGGTCACGGGCTCCCAGGCAGATGTTGTGCAGGACAGCACATGCCATTATGACCTGTAGAAAAAAGGAGACAAAAATTGTTATTTTTATTCAGTCATCTATCTTTTTTCATTATCTTTGCTACATGAATTATTAGAAATTTTATTTTACCTAATCTAGATCCACTATTTAACTTTTTTTTTCTTTCGTTTTTAGATTTAGAATTTTTTTTTCTGTTTTCTGTTTTTGTTATATAATTGCAAATAAAATCAGGCAGTAAGGGGATAATTTAGACAAATAATGATTTATTTCTCAATCTAACACCGTTTGGGTTCTCAACACAACATTAGTAATGGTGAAAGTAGTGATTTAAGTCAGTTATTTACAGGGTTTGTACACATTTAACTATGCAATTCAAATTACTAAAGTTACAAACAAGCTTATACCAAGTCATACAAATGAATCTAAAATTTGATAAACATATTCGTCAATCTGCTGACAAACGTTTGTTTAATAGCTGGTATATTCTGATCATTAGCAGGCCCCTGTGGGGGAAAATAATAACATGTAAATGTTACCTCTCCACTGCGCTCTCCCAGCCTGAGAAAAATCCGTCGACGGTTTTGCTGCCGCCGAAGCCGTCAAAGCCGACTCTCCTCCTCCAATAATAAGTAAATAAAAAATAAAATAAAATAAAAATTTCCATATCCCAGCCATCGGAGCCTTCGGAGCATCCTCCTGGGTCCTCCTAAGGCTGGGTAGGCTGGGTCCTTCGAAGAACGCAGCCTGCAAATTGAGACGCAGCTATTGTGGACCACTGAATAGCACAATCAATTAGCTAGCAAGGCTAACACCTGTCCGCCAAAACGCTACGCAAATCTCTGACGTTTTTGATTTATGGCAAGATATCACTGATGTCATTTTGACTAGTCAGAATGTCAATTTAAGATATCTTTAATGGAAAAGCTGAATAATTCAAGATATCTTTAATTCATTTAGAGATATCTTAAAAGGAATTTCAAATAGTCGAAATTACAATTCAAGATATCTTTAAATTAGTTTTGTCTAGTCATTATTTGCTTTTAAGATATCTATAATTGAGTTTTCACTAGTCAAAACTGCATATCTCCTATCCTAAAATACATTTAAGATATCTTGAAATATGGTGGCATTTGAGATATCTTTAATTAGAATTATGACTAGTCAAAACTAAAATCGAGATATCTTCAATTTCCTTTATGACTAGTCGTAATTTAATTGTAGATATCTGAAATGTGTATTTCAGATAGTCAGTAATTAATTCTAGATATCTTAAATTGACGTCTCCATACAAGTTAATGGTAAATCTGACGTCATTTCGACTAGTCAGAATGTAATTAGAGATATCCCGAATAGGAATTTTGACTAGTCAAAATATATTTAGAGATATCTTAAATTACTAAAACGTCTAGTCATAAAACAATTTGAGATATCTTGAATGTAAAGGTGGAGCAGCCGAATTTATGTTAAAACGGCTTGCCATAGTATTTCAGATAGTCAGTAATACATTCTAGATATCTTAAATTGATGTTTCCATACAAGTTAATGGTAAATCTGACGTCATTTTGACTAGTCAGAATGTAATTAGAGATATCCCGAATAGGAA
Organism: Cyprinodon tularosa; assembly: GCF_016077235.1. Lineage (NCBI taxonomy): Eukaryota > Metazoa > Chordata > Actinopteri > Cyprinodontiformes > Cyprinodontidae > Cyprinodon > Cyprinodon tularosa. The sequence continues at coordinate 124,353 of NW_024039695.1, forward strand.
TTTTGACTAGTCAAAATATATTTAGAGATATCTTAAATCGCAAAAACGTCTAGTCATAAAACAATTTGAGATATCTTAAATGTAAAGGTGGAGCAGCTGAATTTATGTTAAAATAGCTTGCCATAAGATATGCAGTTTTGACTAGTGAAAACTCAATTCTAGATATCTTAAAAGCAACTAATGACTAGACAAAACAAATTTAAAGATATCTTAAATTGTAATTTGGACTATTCAAAATTCCTTTTTAAGATATCTCTAAATGAAAGATATCTGGAATTATTCAGCTTTTCCATTAAAGATAACTTAAATTAACATTCTGACTAGTCAAAATGTGTAATGATCTTTTTAATTGGCTTCCAGAAGGATCATTCCTAAAAAAAATTCCTTACTGTCAGTTTAATCAACAGGAGGAAAAGTTAAATCAGCTCCATTTACTGTGATTTTCAGTTGGCTTTTGTCGAGAGATATTTTTAAAAGTATTAGAATATGTTCGTCATTTTAGATTTCCGATTATCATAACAATATTATGATTATTATAATTATTATGTCATCATTTCTGGTAAAAAAAAAAAAAAAAAAGTATGATCCTGCATTAACTTGGTTTCAGTTATTTTTTTTTACAATTTTTTGTTGGAATTCAATTTTCTTTACACAAAAAAGTAATTCTTCTTTTGTAAAACACACCTTTGATTAGATGAAGATCCCGTAAATCGGACTAAAATGACTGAGCAGGTGTGTTGTTGTTCTGTTTTCTGTTTTAGTTTTGCTCCCCAATAGCTTAATACCTTGAAGATTAATCTGCGGTCATATTTTGTTTTAGCAGCTGGACTGAACATAGTTCCATTGTTACCTATTTCTACACCTACTTAAAGTCAGAATAATAAAGAAAACCTGATGGAAAGTGAGGCGTTTAATCAAGTAGAAACATGTATTGTAGAGGTCTCCTTTCAGATTTTTTGGGGGAAAAAGTCAAATAAGGAAGCTGGTTCTTGTTCTACAATGACAAAATATGTGGAAGTGAAAAGAGTGTGAATACAAAAGTAAAACAAAAACATAACGGTCATATTTGGCTGTGTTTGCACCCTGATAAAATTATGTTAAATTGATGTTTAGGAAAGTGGTGTTTAACTCAGAGTTACTGTAGTGGATTGCACAAGGGTTCCACATTAGAAACACATTTAGATTAGGATTGTTGTAATATTGAATTGTCAGAGCAGCAGTCTCCAATCCTGATCATGGACATAATAGGAAGGACATGTCCCCTGCTTTTTTCAAATGTTCGTTTTGGTCCCCTGCAATTTTTACCATCCAAAAGCAATATTACAATACAGTAGGCATTGGTCAAGCACTAGGACCAAGCGGAAAACCACTGCAGGGGGATGTTGTACTTGCTGACTGTTTGGTTTTTTATTTCTTTCTTTTTTCTGGCTTAATGAGAGCAGTGGGCTTTAGGCTGCCCTGCAAGGCTTTAAACCATCCATATTTATTTTAGAATATGTTCATAGTGGAGAATCCTGCTTCACAGCAGCAGATTGAGCCAAACATACTCAAAATGTGCAGGGTCATCTTATAGCACACCATTTCACTTTTCTTTCACCAGTGGACCACAGTTCTCATAACAGTCCACACTTTCTTTTACTTTTTGTCATCGTCTTCTCCCTCTTTCCCATCGCCCGGCTTTCCACAGGTTTGCCTGCTGTGTCTAAAAGTAACAGCAGCAGCCCTGACTAACACAGCTCATTGACTAATTTGTGTCATGTGGAGGGCTTTAACATATAAACAGGAGAAGTGGTGCAAGGGAAATTAGACACTGCAGTCGAACAACATGCAGTAATTTATAAATGTTTTAAATGAGGTGGGTCCGGATCCAGACCGCGGTCCGCTAATCCGTAAATTCTGATCTAGATGGATTGTTGCAACCAAAATTGTCCCATTGTTCATGTTATGCATCCATATATTTTGTCAGGAGAGGAATAGAAGAGATGCAAGAGAAAGTGGAGGAAACAAACACAGAGGAACTACTAGAAAACATGCTGAACTTATATATAATAGTATTATTAAAAAATACTCCCCCCACTTCTGAAATCAAAACTTTGTCCATGTTTTAGATTTATTTGGTGCCAAACTGTTGACTTGAATGAATGATAAAGGGGTATTGGGGCATTTGATGGCAAATACAGGTGGAGATCATTGAATTAGAGTGATGGACAAGAGACTGATTCACAATATGGAGGGCAGGAGCGGGGTGGAAACCACTGTTAGGTGAATAGGATGTTAAGTTATGTTAAGTAAACAGAGAAGAGAGGGAGTTTGTTAAACTTTCAAATCTAACTGGATCAACTGGGAGTACCAGATCTACTCTGGATGAACTAGAAAAAAAACAAAGAGACTACGGTAAAGCGGAACTCTAGGTCACATGACTAACTCCACTGAAGCATGAGAACTAAACGTAAAACATGGTTGTTGGGCAACAACACAGATACAACAGTTGATCCATCAGACATATTTTTGGTGTATACAAAAACAAATTTGGTTCAGTACAGTTTAGAGATGTCCCGATCCAGGTTTTTGCACTTCTGATCCGATACCGATATTGTTTTTGGACTTCCGATCCGATACCGATACTGGCCGATACCAACCTATCCGAGCATGTATTTAAGTTAAAGTATTTAGCCTTAGTTGTAAGACTCATGTTGAAAAGGGTTTTAGTACTCTTGATAACATCCAGCCAGCTGAATTAGGTGAGATTGAATAAAGCACAATGATTGGTAACAACAAACTTACCTTTTTATTAAGAGATAAACACAAACTGGACAAAATTATGAATAGCAATCTGAAATTGCACAGTGAACAGTAAAACCGTAAACAGTTAAAGGTGCAAGTATTACTGTAAGTTTTAATAAAAATGCAAAGCAGACAAGAGTGGAAAATAGTCTATTAACTTAGAATCAGGACTCTACTCTTGAAAAAAGACACTGTTAAAAAAAAATCAGTGCAAATAATAGTGAACTATTACACAAAAATGCCTTATACTCCCCAATCTCCTCCACACCTAGTCTCCATCTACACATCGCGCAGGATAAAATAATCCCACACGGCTGACATTTTCCCGCTATCTTCCAATTCACCTGTTTTAATGGTTAGGCCGGGAGACAGACCCAAAAAGACCTGTGGGTGTGTTGAAGGTGTTCTGGAAAATGCGGACCGGATTCGGGGAACACTGGCGCAAAATAGTGGAATGGATCGTTTCAATCGGCGAAACTGGAAAATACGGACCGTTTTTTTTTTTTTTACTGGATCGGCAGTCTGGATCGGCATTTTTACATGCTTTGCCGATACGCATTTTTTTGCCAATATCGGCATCCGATCCGATACGTGGATCGGATCGGGACAAGCCTAGTACAGTTCTCAAGACATTTTGATTTTTTAATGTCCAGCCATGATAAAGGTAAGCAGCAGTGATAATGTAAACATACAACTGTATATTAGTTAAATTTCCAACATTTAGGTTTTTTTTTTATTTTATTTTTTTGGAAATGCAATTTTATACAAATTGAGCAGTCTAATGGCAGTGGGGAAGAAACTGTTGTGGAATCTGCTGGACCTGCATCGGATGCTTCGAAGTCTTTCTCCAGAGGGCAGCAGGGAGAACAGTCCATGGTGGGGTGAGGGGTCATTGATGATGTTACAGGCTTAGGACACGCAGCTCTGGGATGAAATATCTTTAATAGAGGGAAGAGGAGCCCCGATGATCCTCTCTGCTGTTCTCACTACTCTTCTCATGTTCTTCCAGTCTGAGGTGCTTCAGCCTCCACACCACACAGTGAGACAGCTGGTCAGAACGCTCTCTATGGTGCTTCTATAAAAGGTGGTGAGGATGAGGGGGGGCAGGTGGGCTTTCCTCATCCCCCGCACTAAGTACATGCGCTTTTGTGTGAATGAATGAAGAGGAATTTATTTCTGATCCTTGGCAAACAACAATAAATGAATCAACCAAATACACACAAATGAGACTAGGAAGACTTGGAACAGTGCAATGTTAACAGTTGCTTTCAAGCCACATATGACAATAGTTAAACCCATTGGTTAGAAATTAAAATGGCAGGACAGAGCACAGCAACCAAAATGAAGGATAACCTTCATGCAGCTACTCTGTTTTGCATATCTATCCTGGTATTATAGCTGAGAAAATATTGTCTAGAGCAGTTTTTTCTTCTATCAATTTTCATGCCTGTGTTGGAGAATTAATTCTTCAAGCAGAGAAAGAGCCAAGACCTGCTGGCAGATTATTTGCATGTTCGTTGAGCCAGCCCCCTCCTTCTATGCAAATAAACTCAGGTGTTTCTGTGAAGGACTTGTCTATCTTTGTTAGTAATAATTAAAGCTAGACCAAGAGGTTAAGAGGTTGGGATGTTTGGAATTTGACTGATGGGTGTCACAGCTCCTCTGTTAGCCATCCCGTCATGCACAGATCGGATGCCAGACAGTTGGGTTTATTTTTAAGTTTTACTGTAATGAATGGTAGAGAAAAACAAATACTCTGGTTAGCCTCCCCTCTGGTTCACCAACAGCTGTAATGCAATAAAAAGTCCAGTAGTCCCTTGGATACCCAACTCCAACACTACAAAGAAGATAGCCAGACCGGAGCAGTCACAGCAGCTGGGGGCCGAACAGATTCTGTTGAATTGTCAGCCGTTCCCCAGTATTTATAGGCCAACCAGTAAGGGGTGCCAAAAACCACTCATCACAAATAACTATAAAACATATTTTAGTAGAATATAATCTACATCTTCTAAAACCTGTTACATTAAGTTCTGATGATTTAAAGTTTGTGTTCCTGTGGGTGGTGTGAGTGTTGTTGCAGTTTGAAACACAGCTGTTGGTTTTTCATGTCAAAGTTAAAAACCCACACGGGAAACTTGAGCTCTAAAGATAGACACTGTGGAAAAAACAGGTGTTGTATGGTGTGACATTTTAACACAATTTTTAAAATTGTAGTATATGGGTCACCAGCCTTTTTAAAGCTTAAAACTACTTTATGGGTACTGAATCATAGGAAGAGCTGCCAACACTGACCCATGAACTAGGGGAGTCAGCGTTCACCTCATGGGCAATAAACCTATTTTTAGTGCTTCTTTTCATTTCTAATTTTCTTTTAGATATTGTCATTTTGAACGTTCTATAAATGCAAGTGTTGCCTGCATCTTAGTTGTGTTGACAATAACTAAATGAGAACGTTCAGATAGTTGGGTCAGACATTTCGACAGACTGTCATGTACCAGACACCAGAACCTCCGTACAATACTACATGTATATAGTCATTAAGTTATGTTTTTTAAATAACTGTTGCAATAAATATATATTTAATTTTTTTTTTCTTTTCATAAACACTACCTTTGCCCTTATTGTGGGAAATATGTGTGCTTGACTTGAGGTGGAAATTTCATAAGGAGGATATGAGATCATTTTAAGGTACGTCATTTTTCATTAAAAGACAGTGTAACAATACATTCACACTGCGATTTGAGAAGCAAAAAAAGCACCTGCTGCTTCATTTTTTATGCTTGTACACATTAAGGTCAGGCGCGTCAAGGAAAGTGTGTACAGATGATTCTAACCCTCAAATTCCACATCCTCCATCACTGCTCCATCCCACTCACGTACATCATGTTTTCTGTCAAAACTAGTCTATCGCCGCCATATTAATCAGTGAGATCTGTTCCACATGTTGCACACTTAATAATAAATCAGTGTGGTGTTGCGCAGGTTCTTTTATTTTGACAATTGCTGTGGAAACATGAGAGCGACAGTGAGCGCCTTCACTGACCAGCCGTTGCTACGCTTAACTGCCGTTGGCTCGCTCACAAATAAATATTTACGACATAAGTCAAAGAACAAATATTTACAATACAAGTCAAATAATTAACTACACACTTCCACATATATACCTCGCTAGTCCGCCCTAGCCCACCTTCTCCACAAGAGACATAAACAGCAGCGCTAATTGACATTTACCTGTGGAAACATGAGAGCGACAGTGAGCGCCTTCACTGACCAGCCGTTGCTACGCTTAACTGCCGTTGGCTCGCTGAGTCAGGAGTGCTGCTCACCGTGCTCCATGTGCCCCCTGGTGGCGAAGCGTTGTCACTGCAGTCCAGTGCATCTCAGTAAGATAAGTGGAGCTTAAGAGCACAGCCAGGATAAGAAAAATGGAAGCCAATAAACAACAGAAAAGGGAGGGGGTGTAATTACATCTGATGTCCATTCTCTCACACTCTCCCCTCAAAAATGAATGTCGTCCCGACATTTGGGTACCCTAGCTTTACAGCAAATAAATCAGTAAACATGTTGTTTTGATGCTTTACAATCATGCAGAGTTCTTCTAAGAAGGAGTCAGAATGAATGTTCAAAGAGATGCTATGCTGTGTTCAGTCCGAAAATATGACATGTATCTCCTATTAATGTCACATTGTTGCAGTCGACGTCATTGTGCACGATGACAATCCACCACTTGATCCGCCAGTAGCGTAAATATCTGCAATCTCTTCTGAGAGTAAGGTACTTTAACTTACAAGTAAACTCTACCTTCAAAACATGCTAAAACAGATACCATGGGTACTCATATCATTCTAACTAAAACATATCAAAAGTAGTTAACCATGCAAATTATTATAACTTATTCACATCACATAAAAGGCTGTCCCAGATTATGGTAATTAAATCTTGACATAGGTTTTCTTGTTCGAAAAGGATACCTTCTCACCCTGCGGGGTGATGTGTCAGTCTCTTCTGGGTCACTGTCAGCTGACTGGTGAGACTCATCTCCACTGTTCATGTTCTCTGGATGAAAGTCTTCTCCTAGTCCTTCCATGTCCTCACCAAGAGTTGGTTGCTGCACTGGTCCACCACCATCAGCTATGCAGTCCCTTTGCATGTCCTCGTTGTGTGGGTGGAACTCTGGTGCCTCCGCTCTCAGCTGACTCTCGATGAGTTGATCTGACTCCATGTTGTGATGCTGTAGAGGTGCATGAATGATGGCTTCCCAGTCTTCTTCATCATCTGAGCTATCTGCATGTCTCTGCTCCTCTTTTTCTTTTTTTGGTCTTTTAGGTTGAGTGGTTACTTTTGGTTCTGTTGTTGAAAGGAAATCGCATGGAAGCAGCAGATTCCTGTGGATGGTCCTGATTCGCCCTTTTCCACTTTCTGGGTGAATTTCATACACAGGGCTGTCCTGATATTTTCTTTCTTTAACAATGTACACTTTATCTTCCCAGAATGCTCTTAATTTTCCTGGTCCTCCCTTCTCATTCAGATTCCTAACAAGCACTCGGCAACCTGGATACAACTCCCCTCCATGCACTTTCTTATCAAAGTGAGCCTTCCCTCTCATCGCCTGCTTACTGGCTGTTCTGGATGCCAACTGATAGGCTTCACTCATCCTTGTCCTCCATTTTTCTACATAGTCCTGGTGAGAAGAGCTTTGGTTCTTTTCGCTGAGACCAAACATAAGATCGATCGGGAGCCGGGGCTGACGACCAAATAAGAGGAAGTAGGGAGCATAGCCAGTAGCTTCACTGCGTGTGCAATTGTATGCATGGACCACTTTTGATAAAGAAGATTTCCAATCTCTTTTTTCAATTTCTGGCAGACTCCTCAGCATAGCAAGTAGTGTCCTGTTGAACCTTTCAACTTGACCGTTACCCTGCGGATGGTATGGCGTTGTTCTTGACCCCTTGACCCCACTATACTTCTCTAGTGATGCGAATAATTTGTTTTCAAACTCCTTTCCCTGGTCATGATGCAGCTTTGTGGGAAAACCAAACTTCAAAACAAAATCCCCAAATATTTTCTCTGCAGCTGTTTTGGCTGCTTTGTTTTTGCAGGGATAAGCCTGGGCAAACCGTGTGAAATGGTCCATCACTACAAGGATGTACTCATACCCACCACAGCATTTCTCCAGATGTAAGAAATCAATGGAGACTAACTCAAATGGGTATGTAGTGATGATATTGGTAAGAGGGGCTCGAGTTGATTTATTTGGCCGCTTTCGTTTCAAACAACTGCATACGCGAGTGACATAGTGTTCGACATCACCTTGCATGTTAGGCCAATAGAAGCGATCTCTGATGAGATGCAACACCCTCTCCACTCCAAGATGACCCATCTCCTCATGAAGCTCCTTAAAAACAAGTGTATGATATTTCTGTGGTAGAAGGATTTGTGAACGACTCGCTGTTTTGCGGTAGAGTAATCCATCTTCATCCATGTATAATCTGTGTTTTTGTCTCATTAGAGCAGAAACCCTCCTGTTGCCCTTGTACCAGCCACGTTTTGGCTTTTCCTGTGCACTAACACATCTCAATACTTCGCTAATCACTGGATCATCTTGTTGAGCTTGTCTAAGAGCTGCTCTGCTGATGTCCTTTACTGATGTGTTATCTGCATCACATTCTTCTGTGACCAGACTGTTGATGGTTGCTGGGCATAGCCATGGCTCAGACTCCTGAAACTGAACAGCGACTGCTTGAATAACACTGTTCATCACCTCTGGGTGTACTATCTGCGTGCAGGTTTGCATGTACTCCTCCATACTGAGTGACATTCGGGAGAGGCCATCTGCATCTCCATTTACTTTGCCTGGGCGATACTTTATTGAAAACTGGAAATCAGCCAGTTCAGCAACCCATCGATGAGTGGTTGCATTCAATTTAGCTGTAGAAAGCACATATGTTAGAGGGTTATTGTCAGTGTAAACTGTAAATGGTGGTGCATAATAGAGATAATCTCTAAACCTCTCACATATGGCCCACTTCAGAGCCAGGAACTCCAGCTTCCCTGAATGAAGGTGATAGTTTTTTTCTGGGGGTGTTAGTGTTCTGGATCCATATGCTATGACTGCTAGAGTTCCCTGCTGTCTCTGGTAAAGTACAGCACCAAGCCCTTCTTGTGAAGCATCACAATGTAGAATGAACGGCTGTTCAAAGTCTGGATAACCCAATACTGGTGGTTTCACCAGAAAATCTAATAACTGGCAAAGCACCTCTTGATGTTTTGTTGACCATATAATTCGCTGTGATGATGGCAACTGTCCACTGTTCTGATTTTGTTTCCCTACACCTCGCTTTTTGTGTTTTCCTTTTCCCTTTTTCTCTGGGCTCGAGGAGAGGAGATCATAAAGAGGCTTAGCTATGCAGGAGAAGTTTGGGATGTAACTGCGATAGTATGAGACAAATCCCAATAATTGTCTCAGTTCTCCCACTGTTGAGGGTTTTTTTCCTCTCAAAGCCTGTACAGGAGCAATATCTGCAGGGTCCATTGTGTATCCATCTCTTGTGACCAGTTTTCCAAGAAATCTCACTTGGTTCTTAAAGATGTCACATTTCCTCGGTGTCAGCTTGACTCCTGTTTCCTGATAACGCTGCAATACACTTCTAAGATGATTCAAGTGGTCTTCAAATGTTTTAGAGTGCACCAAATTATCATCCAGGTAAGGCAAACACACCTCATCACGTAGCCCAGCCAGGCACTCTTCCATGGACCTCTGAAACTCTGCTGGTGCTGATGATAATCCAAATGGTATTCTCACCCATTCATACAGACCCCATGGCGTGATAAATGCAGTGAGCGGCCGACTTGATTCTTCCAGGAAGCCCTGATGATAGGCTTTTCCCTGGTCAAGGACAGAAAACCACGAACTTCCAATCAGACTGTTTAGCATGTCCTGTATGCGGGGAATGGGATGACGGTGTGGTAGAGACTTCTTATTCAACTCTCTATAGTCACAGCACAGTCTGAGACTACCATCCCTTTTACGCACACAGACTATCGGGCTAGAGTAGTTTGACTTAGACTTTGTTATCCACCCCCTGTTTAACAAATCTTCAAGATATTCTTTCACCTCGTTGTGCAGTGGTTTTGGAACAGATATATATGTTCTAGTCACTGGTGTGGGATCTTGTAACCGGATTTTGAGCTGCATTGAGGGGATGGTTCCAACATCATAATCATCACGAGAGAAGGCTGCACACTCCTCTCGAAGTAGTTGTTTAACCAACTGCTGTTGTGCTGGGGAAAGGTGGCTGATGGGAACTGGTGGGTCCCAACGATCTTCACTTTCAGCCCTGCTTTGATTCTCTTTTTCGTCCCCTTTGCTCTCTGATCCTATTGAAGTTCCCTTTTCACAAATGAAATTTGGTGTCTCCATTTCATTTACTTCTGTTGGTGCCACATACATTGCTTTTACTGCTTGGATTTGACCTACTTTACTTTTGGAGGGTAAAACAATATCATGAGCAGTATCATTGTTCACTGGGATTCTGAAGCAGGACCAGGAACTCTGTTGTAAGCACACTATTCCTTCTTTAACCCTTAGTCCTTCTGGTAGCTGTGACTGGGACAGAGGTTCAAACAGGACTCCTTGCTGACCTGCGAGCGGACCAGCTCGTGTACTGCACTTCACCATCTTCATCTGGCCAGCTGGGATGATGAGGTTTTCTCCTGATGCTTTAACAGTACTAATGCCCTGTTCCCCATTCATATTTCTCATGACTTTTAGAAATACCTCTGCCTTCTTACTTTCAATAGAAAATGCTGTACTGACAGCTTCTGTAATGATGGGGGGAGGATCTACACCCATTTTTAATAGATATTCAATTACATTGTAACCAATGATTGGTTCTTCTCCCACCGCATCCTCTTCAGCAACTAGAACTGGCACCCAGAGCTCTAGCTGTGTTTGACTCACTGATGGTAATTTAAATTTTACCTCAACCCAGCCAATAAAAGGGATCGGTGTCTTATTCACTGCTCTTCCATCCAATATTCCAGGTCCAATAATTTCAGTGAGGCTTCTGATAGTAACATCGGGGAGATTCTGCTTTCTCCATTTTTCACTAATGAGGCAGACCTGTGATCCAGTATCCCATAGAGCTCTGGTTTCCACTCCATCCAGCAGGCAGCTAATGGTACACTTCTTTCCAATCAAGTTGAGCAGTTTGTCTCTTTGTGAAGGAGAGGAGGTTGACACTAACACTCTCATTCCACTCAGATGATGCGTGTCTCACTGCTTCCATACACTTAGGTTCTGAATGGTGTGTGATGTCAGTGGTAAGCTTGTGTCCATTTTCTGTTTGGACACTTTCCCTTTTGTCACCTCCTGTTGCTGGTACAGATGTCACACTGCTCTCAGACATATCTGCTTCTCCGGGCTTATCTGATGTGTTTTTAACAAATCTACACCCACGTGATAGATGCCCACTTTGTCCACATTTGAAACAATGGTCACAAAACTCTCCTCCATTGTTGTCCTGACAGTGTTTGCAGCCACAACCCGACTTGGTCTTGACTTGGACAAAGGTAAATGAGAGTCATTAACCAGTCTCCTAATGTCTTGCATCTCACTTTTAAGTTGTTTGATGGCGTCTAAGAGCTCAATTTCTGTGTGAGAGGCAAATGATTGCACTTTTCCAGTTTTATTCTTTATCCCGGTGGAAGATGGCTGTTCTTGTTCCCGAATTGCTCCAATCGTTGTTTTGGGGGCTGACTGTGCTTCTGCTCTAACCTCCCTCACTTTCAGATCTTTATTGTTCCTCCTGAACTTCTGTTGCCTTTCCCATTCAATGCTGGCTGCTTCATTAGTCTTTGCTATCAGTACATCATCTGTAACTGTCAGATCATCCAGGAAGTTCTTGAGCTGATGTTTAACATTATCATTAATAAGTCCTGTTCCTACTGCTCTCAGAAACTTCTTTTGAATCAGTTCTGGGCCATAATCCCCTTCTGAACCAGGTTCTCTGGATGCAGCGAGCAATCTTTCTTTTAACTCTATTGCTCTAAACAAGAAATTTTGTGGAGACTCATTACTATCCTGCGTAATGTTAATTAGACGATGATACAGATCAGTGGAGCTGTCTTCCTTGTAATGTCCCTTCAATATTGTACGCAGCTGTGCAATAGTAAGGTCTGTTTTTATCTCTAGCATATCACGGAGGGGTAAACCTGGGCTAATAGCTCTGACCACAGCCTCTATGATCTCCGCTTCACTGTGATTTCTTTTTAGGCCCATTTCAATCTGATGGATCAGGTTTGAATAGGACAGTTTGTCTCTCTGACCTCTTTCTCCAATTTGGCCATTAATTTTAAACTCTCTTCTTATTGTAACTTCTGGTGGACGTGTTTCAAAGGGGTTGGCAGGTGGTGTTGGAAGTGGTGATGTTTCCTGTTTTTTTACTTTGTTTTCCAATTTTGCCATTTCTCTCTCTAATTTCTTTGTTGCAGCCTGGAAACTTAGCTGTAATTCTGCATACTGTTCTCGCAAACCTATAAGAGCAGCATTATCCTGATTCACAGTATCATCAACCATCTGAGACATCTCATATTCGCTCACTTCTTTAGCTTTTGATATTAATCTGCTGAGGAATTTACGAGCTACATCCTCTTCCTCACTCTCCATAGCTGTATCTACAGCTGCATCTATTAGTCTGATCAGCTTGTGCTTTGTGGTCTGATTTTCTGTTGAGACTTTTCCATATGAACACACCTCTTGTAGCTGGTCCACTTTCAACCGCACCAGGGCCTCACTCAACTGGTCTTGCAGTTGCTCCAACTCCATCGCTGGTGTGTCACAATCTCCTCTCTCTTCCCTGAAACACCGCTGATCCCCGTACGGGCCACCAATTTTTGTTGCACACTTAATAATAAATCAGTGTGGTGTTGCGCAGGTTCTTTTATTTTGACAATTGCTGTGGAAACATGAGAGCGACAGTGAGCGCCTTCACTGACCAGCCGTTGCTACGCTTAACTGCCGTTGGCTCGCTCACAAATAAATATTTACGACATAAGTCAAAGAACAAATATTTACAATACAAGTCAAATAATTAACTACACACTTCCACATATATACCTCGCTAGTCCGCCCTAGCCCACCTTCTCCACAAGAGACATAAACAGCAGCGCTAATTGACATTTACCTGTGGAAACATGAGAGCGACAGTGAGCGCCTTCACTGACCAGCCGTTGCTACGCTTAACTGCCGTTGGCTCGCTGAGTCAGGAGTGCTGCTCACCGTGCTCCATGTGCCCCCTGGTGGCGAAGCGTTGTCACTGCAGTCCAGTGCATCTCAGTAAGATAAGTGGAGCTTAAGAGCACAGCCAGGATAAGAAAAATGGAAGCCAATAAACAACAGAAAAGGGAGGGGGTGTAATTACATCTGATGTCCATTCTCTCACACACATCCACCGCTACTCCTCGGAACGTCACCGTCCATGTACGTCTTCTCCTTCCTTTACCGTCTAAATAGGGAGTCAAGCTATTTTTTGCTCCGGTCTGTTGTAAGCCGACCAGGTCAAGATCAGCAATTGCAATAGCACCAAACAGGAAAAACAACGTTGAGAAGAAAGTAAAATATGTTAACGACAGATCGGTAACTCCAAATTAGAACATAATTCTTACATATTCCCAAAAGCTAAGACTTTTTAATTCAATTTTTGGATGAAAAGCATAGCAGGAAGTATTTAATGCTGAAAGGCTTAAAGGAATAGTACACCCAAAACATGATTAGCCTTTATTTTCTACTCACCCCCATGCTGAACAACACTCTGGAGTACTTTTTTGATATCTCAAATGCATCTGGAGATCTGGGAGGCTTCTTGCTGTCTGCTGACATTCAAATAATGGAGGTCTATGGCGCCCGAGGCAGAAAGGTCCATAAAAGTCCACAAAAAAGGTTTCAATATTCCTCCATACTGCTCATCCAATGTATTCCAAGTGTCCTCAGTGGGTAGCATCCAGAATTTACTCGAAACGAAGTCATTTAGAATGTTTTTAGAGCATAAACAGTAGTGTATAGGATTTCCTGAAAGCGCGCACATGCGCGTTCACAACGCTATGGAAGCCGGCAGACCAAACCAGATGAAATTGCGCATTCAGCGTCTGCTCTGCCAATAATGCAAGCGTAGAAGAAGAAATGTGCTGTTTACCTGTGCAAAGAAAGAAACAACGAAAGAAAAATGTCTGAGGACTTCAGTGTTGAGGAAGAGCATGAGTTCTTTGCCGAGCTGAATGCGCACTTTCGTCTGGTTTGGTCTGCCGGCTTCCGTAGCATCGTGAACGCGCATGTGCGCGCTTTCAGGAAATCCTATACACTACTGTTTATGCTCTAAAAACATTCTAAATGACTTCGTTTCGAGTAAATTCTGGATGCTACCCACTCAGGACATTTGGAATACATTGGACGAGCAGTATGGAGGAATATTGACACGTTTTTTGTGGACTTTTATGGACCTTTCTGTCTCGGGCGCCATAGACCTCCATTATTTGAATGTCAGCAGACAGCAAGAAGCCTCCCAGATCTCCAGATGCATTTGAGATATCAAAAAAGTACTCCAGAGTGTTTTTCAGCATGGGGGTGAGTAGAAAATGAAGGCTAATCATGTTTTGGGTGTACTATTCCTTTAAAGATTTTATTAAATCCAGCCACAGCAACTTCCAAGAGCGCATCTTAAAACTTCAAATGAAACTTCTTATCACAGGCATGGATGAAGTGATGCAGAATTTGGAAGTACAGAACAAATCAGTTGTGCATGATCCTAATTATCCATTTAACAAACACCCACAAGGAAAAGAAAATATAGGGGCAGAAACGTGTGTGACTGATGCTGATGGTGAGTTTTAAGTTTGTCATATCACATTAAGCATTCATTACAGTATGTTTTGCTCCAATGAGTTAAATAATAATATTGATTATGCTCTCCTCGAGCTTTAAGAAACTCAGAGCGGAGCGAGATGGAAGGAACCACGGAAGCTGTAGGCATTGCTTTTATAATTGAACTCTATTGATCTTATATCTGAGAAATTTACCTCTGCATTTAACCCATCCTCTTGGGGAGCAGTGGTCTGCCATCATGGGGTGCCCGGGGTGGTCCCCTGCCTGGGGAGCAGTGTGGGGTTAACGGTCTTGCTCAGGGACCCAGAGTGGGAGTGGGGCAAGAACTCAGAACCTCAGGATTCCAAGCTCTATGCCCTAACCACTAATCACTAGGCGGCCAATGTGCAGGTGGTCTGGAGCAGAGCGGAACAGAGCAGGGCGATTTTGGAGGATGTAGGATTACAGGATAATGCCTCTGCTGCTCCTGTGTTAAATGGCAGATAGTGGCTTTCAAATACTATTTCGCTTTCTGAGGCGCGCAGACCTCCACATGGCGACAGTACGCCGTCACTGGGAATCTCCAGCAACAGGGGACCTCATGGGAGTTTCCGCTACTGTTTATGGAGGCTGGAAGTAGATTTTAGCGTCTTTCAGGTGCATGTATGTGGTGCAAACTGCAAGTGGCAGGTTTTGGCCTTTTAAGTTAAGGTGTCATAAACCTCTGATTAAGAAGTAGGTACATGAAATAAACAAAGTGAGAACACACTTGAGTCTGGGTGGGAGCTTATTTGAGTACTGCTGTTTTTATGTTCTTTTATTTGTAACCATTTTGACTAAGAAATTGCCTTTTAATAACATCTGAGTGGTTTAACTTGTTGGTAAGCCCTTCCCATTATCCGTTTGGTAGTTAACAAGCAGGTTAAGTAAGTTTATGCAGCAATTCTAACTGGTGCAATATGTATTCTATGAGTATTTATTAGGTAAACTAATACCATCTTATTTCTTTTGTGATTTAGACCACATCACCCTCTACAAATTCCCTATCTTCTACTTGTTTGTACCACAACTCAAAAAGCTCAATACCTATTAAAAGGAATTCTCATCTTCAGTTTCTACCCTGATCAACACCCAGTGGCAAGTGTAATGCACCCATCAGCCCTGCATTATTCTGTTGAAGCTTATCTGCACACTTGCTGCACCTGAAAATCCTCAGGATCCTGTTAATGTTGTATGTAACTTTATTGCAGTTTAATTCGTATTCATAATTTGTTATAATTCTTAATTTGTTGGCAACATTCAATGAAATCTAAACATGGATTTTGTATAAAGTTGATGGACACTCCAGATTTTAAAGCCTTATTAGGAGGAGAGGAGATAATTACCTTTGAAATAAAGAAAAGAAAATGGCAGTGAACCACATGGTATTTTATAAGTGTAAACGATGCCAAACTTGGCTATTTCTCAACCTTTATAAAATTCCTGTTATGGAACACAGAGAGGAAATGAAAGCACTTTAATAACATGGAACACTATAAATAAAATTACCCTGATCTATTTTCTTTGCTTTCTGCAGGTGTTGCAGCTGTGGTCCAAACTCAGCTGACTGTAACAGCAGCAGAGGGGGAAGATGCTCCTCTCAGCTGTCAGCTCCTGGAAACTAAAGATGTCAAGCAGGTCACCTGGCAGAAGGTCTTTGGGAGGAAAGAGAGGAATATCTGCTCCTACAGCGAGTATTTTGGTCAAACAGTGAATCCTGACTTTAAAGATAAAGTCCAGTTTACTGAAGCTGGACTGAAGAAGTCCTCCATAGTTATCAGGAAGGTTACAGAGCAGGATGAAGGATGTTATCTCTGCTTGTTCAACATCTACCCTGATGGAGCTCTGATAGGGAGAACCTGCCTGAATATTTATGGTAAAAAACAGACTGTATTCCAGGATTTACTTCTATAACTAGATGTTGATCATGATGTTTGTTCTCCTCTCAGAGCTGCATGAACCCATCCTTGATGTCAGCAGATCAAAGTCTCCTGCAGAGTCAGTTGTGTCCTGTTCAGCCACAGGTCGACCTGCTCCCACTGTAACACTGACTGTTCTACAGCAGAACCTCAGCTTCTCCCACTACAACAGCAGCAGTGTGACCCACAGCAACGGTACAGTCACCGTCACCACCACAGCTCTGCTGTCAGCTTCCAGCAGCACACAGGTTGGATGTTCAGTGTCAGTGCTCTCTGCTGCTCCCAGAGAGAAGCTGATCACCGTTCCTGGAGATAAAGGAACATCTGATGATGGTGAGGAACTCTTAGAGATACAGAGATTTGTAGAGAGTTTTTATACGCTCCCATCTTTTCCACATTTTGTGAAGGTACAGCCAAACACTTTAATGCATTTTAATGGGTTTTAGACAATCAGATAATATTCAGAATGGAAGACCAGATTTAAACTAATTAAAATTTATGTTTTTGGCTTTTATTGCTAGAAAATTGTTAAAAACGTAAAAGTTGAGTTGGTTGAACTATACTTTTAGGCTCTGTGTATGAACTGAAGACCTGTTTGTGATTCTCTTTTTATTATTCATCAGGTTTGGAAAAAACGTCTGAATCATCTCTCAGAGATTCCAGTGAGTTCATGTTCACATTCTGATGTTGTTCCTTTTTTCTCGCCACTTTGTTCTTTTGCTGAGAGACATTTCACCTTTTTTCTCCAGGATGGCCTTTAATTCTTCCATCCATTCTCTTCATTGGTGTTTGCCTGCTTATAGGTTTTCAGCAAAGGTATGTCTGTGAAACGTAAAATCACATTAACATTTGTTTGCTGATTGTTTTATATAATTGTTCTTCTATTATTCACAGGAAGATGCTACTTTCAGTATAAGTAAGTATTTTATTTTTATTCGTCCCTTATACAGATAGATGTATTGCCTTTTTTTTTTTTTTACAATCGCTGCTGCTTTGGTATATACTGTATATTTCCTGAACAATATAAATCATACTTTTTTGGCTCCTTTTAAAGCCCATTGGTTCATTCTTTTTTTCATTTTCCTTTAAGGCATGAAAGCTCAGCAGTGTTGGAAAGAATCTCAGGATTCGAACATCTGACAAATCAGCAAGTTAGAGTCATGACCATGAAAACAGAAAAAACTTCAGTTTAACCGTTGTTTGCCAATTGTCAACATATGGTCAAACTGATGTGGCAGCTAATCCTAAACTACGTCGGATCAAAGGTGGAAACAGAACCCTTTTTGTCGACATCCTATTAGACAATCTTCATTCGCCTGATGAGTATTTGCAAGTACGTGCCGGATTGTTTAAATATTTTTTTAATTTGAGAAAACTGGTGCTTTTTTGATGGTTTAACACATTTTAATTTCACTCTGATTTTTCTAAATTTTTTTATTAAAAAAAGTTTTACAGCCATCAACTTTGAAAAAAAAAAAAAAACATAATATCACGGTATTGATAAGAACAAATATGCTACTCACCGGGTCGTCAGCGCTGTTCAATGACGTTCCAAAAAAAGTTTCGTGAAGAAAAACCGTTCCTGTCTTGTTTTATTTAGCATTTTGTAAATCCCAGAACTATTTTTTCCGATACATCACAACCGCTTATAAACTTCCGCTTCCCGTTCGAATCTGAAGCGTTGCACACTCCAGACCATTAGTTGGCGACGGTATCCTCTATCGTCAAACTCAAAGTCCAGTATGTCCTCCTCAAGAATCCACCTTTCGTATTCCATTTTCAAAGTTTTTTAAAGTGTTTAACAGAGACGTTAGCACCTCGACGTCGGAGTACACAGAGTGAAGCAGAAACACTTGGGCCTTGCGAAAAGACTACAACTAAGCGTAAACAGGCCCCATTACCGTTTCCGGTGGCGGAGGGATATTGACTATTCCAACAGAACTCAATGGGATTTACAAAATGCTAAATAAAACACTACAGGAACGGTTTTTCTTCACGAAACTTTTTTTGGAACGTCATTGAACAGCGCTGACGACCCGGTGAGTAGCATATTTTAAAAAAAGAACATTTAAGGTTGTTTTAAGGACATTATCGGACATGCACTATGGAAGCCATTCTGAAGCAGCCAGGGGGGATTCTGCATGAGCCAAATAGCAGAGACAGGACCAATTGTCAAAATTTTGGTGTTGATCATTCGATTTCATCCTGGACACTACAGAAAAGGGGCTAAAAGTGTTAAAAACCAGAATTTTCCTTTAATGTATCTATTATCATTAAAGGTCAGCAATGTTTTCATTCAGTAAATAGGCTTATTGAAGATATTAAAAAAATCTCAGTATTCCAAAAACATATAGATCAGGGGTCAAAGTCAAAGTGTTCAAGGAGCCATATTGGACCAAAAGAACAAATCTGTCTGGAGGTGCAAAAAGTTTTATATAAGCCTTGTATGGCAACACGAGCTCTAAGTGCATTAGCCCACTAAAAAAAAGGATTAAGTGGGCTTAAATATACAATAAATATTCATGATTAACTGTCACATAATGTGGCTACTCTGCTCTATGATATTCGGTGCTTTAAGTTTAAATTCTATTACAATATTAATGTATTAGGTTTGGTCACATCGATGGAATTATAGAAACACTATAAAGAAATCCGATTTTTGGTGGCATTTTAATTTTAATGATTGGGGAAAAAAATTTATATCTTTTTACCTCTCATAAAGGTACTGTCAGTAATAAATGGAGACAATGCACTATAAAAAATTAAGTATGCCTTATAATTATGTAATTAAGGTTTTCTTTAAACAATTCAAGAATATTTTCAGATTAAAGTGAAAAGAATATATCAAAATGTATAGAAACAGTTGAAAATTGTGATTAGACTTCTGGGATTAGGGAAGTTTCGATGTGGAGGGAAATGCACATTTATTATGGCTGGTGACTTGTTTTATTGTTTTATGTTGTTTCAATATGACAGAAATGCAACTTTACTTTATTCCATTTAATGAGGAAATTCAATTGAGCACTTAAATTCTGTTGAAAGGTGTTTTTTACATTCTTTTTTATATATATTTATTGGTTTTGTATAAAGATTTTTTTACTACCGTATTTTCACGACTATAAGGCGCACATAAACGTCTTTTTTTTCCCCTCAAAATGTGCGGCGCGCCCTTTGGTGCGGTGCGCCCTATGTGTGTTGTTACTGCGGACATTGTTGAGACCACCATGAGAACGTAAAAGGGGGAAGTGTGGGCGTGGATTGTGTATAAAAGAACAGGTATGTGCTTTATGCAGAACATTGTTGTCATAACAACCCTGAAAATGGCAGAGACACGCCTATGAGTGCAATTTTTCCATCCGGACCAGGACTACAGTAGCTCAGCAACATCCGGCGGATTATAATGAAAAGCTGGTGATCTTCCAATCCTACTGCAGCAAACACATCGGCGACAAACTCATCCAGCCAAGCCACATCACCAACATGGACGAGGTGCCGCTCACTTTCGACATCCCGGTGAATCACACGGTGGAGAAGAAGGGGACCAGCACTGAAGCGATACACACAACGGGGTATGAAAAGGCGTCGTTTACTGTTGTGCTTGGCTGCCACGCAAATGGACAGAAACTGCCGCCCATGGTGATTTTTAAGTGAAAGACTTTGCCTAAAGAGACTTTTCCAGCTGGAGTCGTTATTAAGGCAAATGATAAGGGTTGGATGGATGAGGAGATGATGAAAGTGTGGCTGAGGGAAGTGTTTGTAAGGAGACCAGGTGTTTTTTTTCCACGCATCACCATCGCTGTTAATCTTTGACTCCATGCGTGCCCATCTCACAGCCGATGTGAAAAAAAAGTGAAAGAAATGAACGCTGTGCTCGCTGTTATCCCGGGAGGTCTGACAAAGGAACTTCAACCGCTCGACATCGGTTTGAACCGGCCGTTCAAAGTAAGGCTGCGAGCGGCGTGGGAGCGATGGATGACCGACGGAGACCACAGTTTCACTAAAAGTGGAAGGCAGCGCCGGGCAAGTTACGCCACCGTATGCGGATGGATTGTTGATGCTTGGACTAACGTGTCTGCTGGCTCTGTTGTTCAAGCTTTCGCAAAAGCCGGCATCATTTCCAAGGAGCCGCCCGGCACGGAAAAGACACTGACAGCGAAGAAAAAGGGGAAATTGGCATGTCTGATTTAGCGCAGCTGTTTAATTCAGCAACAGAAGATGATAACTTTGATGGTTTTGATTAATACTTTGTAATAAATACATGAATAAAGCACAAACATACTCAGTTTTGCTCCCGCTCTATATTTAAATACGCAGTAGAGGTATTTAAACGTAGTAGAGGATATGTACCGGTATATAAAACCCGTGCCCTATAATCCGGTTATGTGTGTGTTAAATACAGTAATGGCACACATAACTGAGACTGCGCCTTTTAGTACGGTGCGCCTTATGGTCGTAAAAATACGGTATACTTTGGTCATCCACTTGAGGTTATTGCTTATTTCTGACTTTATTTTTGAATATTTGAATTAAACTTGTAAATATCAATTTTTTTTTTCATCAGGTGAAGAACAATTTGTGGTTCGGTTTTTGTTTTTTTCTGCTTTTGATACAGGTGTATGTTTGAAATAAATACACTACTTGCTGTTTTCACTGCAAACCATGGTGTTTGTTTTTTTTTCTTAACCTTCCTCTACAGCAGTGGTTCTCAAACTTTTTCTGTCATTCCCCACTTTGGACAAGGGGGAATTTTCAAGCCCCACCTGTCCCCATCGCCCCAACACAATGGTAATGAAATATGCAACAATCTTAAAATGTTCCAATTTTATTGAACAAGTAGTATCTAAATACAAACTATCTACATCAAAAGCCAGCAAGCTCAAAAATAAAGAAAATAAAAATGCAGCTGTGTCAAAATTTGTATCAAGCTCAAAGATAGAAAAAATTAAAGTTCCACTCTGCAATCTGTTAACAAAAGAAAAGAAGTGAAATCCATCTGGCAAGACAGGTCTATTTATCCCTGCATTAGTGGCTGCAATGAGCCTGTTTTGCATTGCACAGTTTCTCAAAACGGGGTTGCAGGCTTGATACTGCCACTCTCAAGTCATGCTCAATGTTCAGCTGAGATCTGTATTTTGTTTTCAGTGAAGCAACAGTTGAAAAGCCCATCTCACAGAGATATGATGTGGCAAAGGGAAGAAGAATGCACACAGCTCTCTGCCCGATGAGTGGATACTCCCTCTCCACTCCAAACCAGAATTCACTATGAGTCTGAGCATTAAACCTGAGCCTCAGGGTGGAGTCAGACGTCATTTCAATAAACTGGTCCTATTTATTTAAGATAAAATATTTCAAATTCAGTTAATTATGATCAACCTGCGCCGCCAATCCCGGCGCATGTGCGCTTTATTTGCAGTCTGGACGCTGTGGTGTGTCTGACTGCAGCTCTGAGAGGGAATCCTGCGATAGCGGGGGAGAATGGGGTTGGGAGGGAGGAGGCGCCCCACGGCAGCACCTGCCGCTGGAGGACAAGAAAAGGAACGATACGTGCTTTCACGTAAGAGTCTCCAAAAGTCGCTAGATTTGTCGCTAGTCGCTTTTTTGAAAAAGAGTCGCTGGAGGGGTCTGAAATATAGCGACAAAGTTGGCAACACTGGGGTGCGAAAGTTTATTCCGTTACAAATAATATGCCGACGTCACGTCAATCATTATTTTGGCACTTCAGTTCCAGGTGAAATTTTTCTCATATCTAATGTTCTTTTAATTAGACTGCATGTAGGCTAGTAATGATTACTTTGTGGGTTTGATTGGTCTAAAAAGCGGCAACATACAGCTATAAGGACAGTTTGCTCTCACAAGTTCTACATTTATAGTCACACAACACACACACACCGGAACTTGGCGCGCCCCACCTGTCATGTCTCAATTCCCCACCAGTGGGTCGCGCCACACACTTTGAGAACCGCGGCTCTACAGTATGTAGTCTAGCAGCTTTATATTGTTAAAGCTTGGCAGACTGCGACGGTTAGAAAAACATAAGATAAAATAAAGTGGTCAATTTAAATATATGATTACAGGGCAGCCATTAAGGAGGCAAAAAATACAAAAGTGATTTTTATTGGGTTACAACTTTCTCTAGAATTTATTCTTGTTTACAAATGCAGCCAGGGTGTGGTGGGTTTGCAGCATGCAGAAGCACTCACAGAGACCGAGTAAGGTTTAACTGTTTATTGGAGGATAACTGTATAGAGATAGGAAAAAACAGTTCTTCTGCTTGGGGAGGTTCATGCATAGATATCCA
This sequence comes from Cyprinodon tularosa, assembly GCF_016077235.1. Lineage (NCBI taxonomy): Eukaryota > Metazoa > Chordata > Actinopteri > Cyprinodontiformes > Cyprinodontidae > Cyprinodon > Cyprinodon tularosa. The sequence goes on from NW_024039695.1 coordinate 147,250, forward strand.
TAATAAAGGCTAGATGTCTCGTCCGCGCTGCTGGCCAATGGGGGTCAACGTCCGCACGTGGCGGCCATCTTGCCACAGGCAGCTCGCTCATTCGTAACATTGTGTTTTAAAGGCGCATGCACTTAAATAACCATAACTTCCTCAAATGTCTAACGATTCTCAAACTGTTTGGTTTGGTAAACAAAAGTCAGACATGTAGTTATGACACTGCACACTTATTAATAATTATAACCATGGAATTTCATATGAAA